>NW_020955362.1:527634-529501 GCF_003031625.1 Empidonax traillii | reverse complement strand
AAGAATTAATTATATCAGGTAAGACTGTGAGATACTTAGTTGAGAGGAAAAGGACAAAGTAAAAGCAAGCCAAACCATGTTCAACTGAACCCACTGAGTTAATGTTTTGTTCTTTTACATCCCTTACAAAGACATCTGGTTCCTGTTCATTCATCATTGTTATTCCATTCTTTCTTTTGAACTTCAGTTGAATGACTACTGAAAATCTTAGCAAATATCTCTTCAGATTTTTGGCTTTTTTTTTTTTTTTTCCAAAGGAAAAGTTATGGCTTGACCACTTCACTTCAGCTTGAAAAAAAAAGAAACCTTTGACCCTGTCAAAACAGGAAAAAGGTTCAAAAAATTACTTGAAAGCAATCACGAGCTATATAAAAGACATATGACAAAAAACTGAGCAAATTACTGCCTCACCAATAGGCACAATGTTGATCTGATTAGTGATTCACTTAAATCCTTTTTAAGAGTTTTACTTTCCCTCCTGATCCCTGAACTGGAGAAGAAAAAAAGAAAAAAAGAAGAATACAACTTCCTCTAAGCTGCAGAGTTAACCGTTGATGAAAATAATGAATTTTAGAGTTAATTTCAGAGACACCTAAATAAATAGAGAAAAATACATTCATACATAAAGTATCCATTCAATTGTGAGAGCACGTCTCTGCAGCATGTATGTTCTAATATCTAATGTGAAATATAAGGTTTTAATAGCTTTAGAAGGCTCAAATGGATATGATAATGACTTTTTAATAATATTCCTTATTCCATTTAAGGAAAGAGAATTGCTAATCCATTTGCTTCTTTATTTCTAATTTTGTATTAGAAAGGGATAAATTACACAAATAGTGTTCCATTAGAAGCAATTCTCAGTCACAAAGCAATTGACTGGAAAGTAAAGATTCATTTGTGGTGGAAACAAGAGAAAGAAAATTAAGTCTCTTCATAGGCGATAGGAGAGAAAAAAAATAAGACAAACCAGATGGGTAACAAGACAGGGTAATACTGTCCACAGAGACAAACCTAACATCAGACTTTCTTGACCTTTAAGCCACCATCTTTTCTTACTTAAAAGTAAATTTTTAAAAAAAATAGTTATTATGATAAATGATAAGATTTTTCTCTGAAGTTTGCCAAAGGGTGAGGGAACAAATCTCACTGTTTTTGGGACTTAACTATAGATTCTCTCCAATTTGAAAGAACTATGTCAAGGGTTATATTTCTGTCTTTTAATCTAAGCTCTTATTCACCTGCATATTAATGCATGCAGTTCAGCAACTATTAGCAGCATTCCACTCAGTCCCAACTGGTCTCCATATCCCTTATCCACTTATTTGAATGTTTCCTATTAACTCCCGTGTTTTCTAAATTGGCTTGTTTTTATGTGATGTTATCAAAAACTCTTTTCCAAAATAATTTGACAAGATACTTAATAAAGTGGCTCATCTTTTCATAATTAATTTTGTAGGAATTGACTACTAAATGATGATTTTCAAAGTTATCAATACCATTTATTTTTCTTAAGATGCTTGGAGTTTCTCAAACTTCCCTTTTTCTCTAATTCTTCATTGGCAATTCCCTCCATCAACAAGGTCAAAAACTCACCCTTGTTCTAAGGATTGTCTTTTGCTGAATCTCTTCACTTACACTGTTGACACATTTGAAGAGAGGTGCTTTGCAATAACTCTTTCCAGAGAGGCAAAGATTGCCAGTGAAATTTGAACAGGATCACCATGGGCAAGGCAAAAGAAACAAAAAATGTCAAAAATTTGCTTTCAACCAGCATCATTTTCTCCTCTTCCCCTGACTTTTTCAAGATAAAGATCACTTTAAATGAGGTGTACAAAATGACAAACACCAGATAGTTGTCCTAATA
>NW_020955362.1:466940-527380 GCF_003031625.1 Empidonax traillii | reverse complement strand
GGCAAAGATTGCCAGTGAAATTTGAACAGGATCACCATGGGCAAGGCAAAAGAAACAAAAAATGTCAAAAATTTGCTTTCAACCAGCATCATTTTCTCCTCTTCCCCTGACTTTTTCAAGATAAAGATCACTTTAAATGAGGTGTACAAAATGACAAACACCAGATAGTTGTCCTAATAGTTTCCTTTGGGGAAAGCCTCTTATCTGAAAGAAGTGACTCATTAGTTTCTGTACTCTCCAAATGAAAAAAATGCCTTCACTGCACTTCCCTCCAGCACTGCTCTACTTGCCTTCTGTAGCACTGAATTCACGTTGGCAACAACTGTTTTGTGCTTCAGGATGGCATTACTCTGGGAGACCCCTACTCTCTCCGAAAACAGGAATCAGGTACCATGGAGAAAACAGACAGGCATAAGTAGACTAATTTCTATAAACAACAAGAGAATAGCGTGTTTCCAGAAAGTTTTAAAATAAGCTAACAAAACCAAGAAATTAAAAGTAGAATAAGTCCTGCTCTTTTTGAAACAACTGGCCGGGAGATAGGCTCATCCCTGAAGCTGGAGATTTGCTCAAGTCACAACGCTTGCACCTGGGCAAGCTGTTAGATACTGGGTTTCTTAAGACAGTCCAGAGGCAACTCATATGTTTAGCCTGCCACAGTCAGAGGTAACGCAGTGGAGGCAAAAGGTACTGCAAGGACCAGAAAAACTGAATTTGCAAGTAGAGCCAGTCCTTGCTGAAGCCAATGAAACGGAGTCCACGTTTAGGAGAATTGTGTGCGGATCAATAAAGTGAACAGGAAAAAGTGCAACCAGTGTGTACAGGAACTAGATATACCTCTTAGAAATATAAGATGTCATCTTAAAAGTTCATTTCAAGGGAAAAAAAATGAGGGAAAATCCTTTTCTTTGCTCTTACACACTGTTTTTAAGTGTCCAACATTTTGTTTTTTAGAGTCTACAATAAAAAGTTATAGCCGTGCAGTGCTCATATACAAAACTCTCAATATCATCAGCAGCTCTGCAGATGTACTTAGATGAATATTCAAAGATTGAAATGCACCTGTCACAGGAGAAGTCAGTGGGAATGCAGATATTTCTCTCTTTGTTTTTTTCCTCAAAAAACACTACTTTCAGTTAAGAAATTCTAATATGGCCCTTCATATTTTGACAGAGGTGTGCATCACTAAACACTACTGTGGAATTACTGTACCTGCACCAGTGGTCAACTAAGCTAATGCTCAACCCAACCTACAGCTACTAATTCTAATATGAAGACACCCAAGTCCTTCTTAGCACAGCAAGCTGGGGACACCCTGTGTGCCAGGAACCATGGCTACCCACACCCAGACTCCCTGTCCAAGCAGGGATTTTTTCAGATTCCCCTGGAGTGCTTCCCATGCTATTCCTGTGGTAGAACTGACTCACCGCACCCTTGCCTAAGTACTCAGGACTTAGCCATGAAAACAGCCACCAAGTAACCTTCACTCCTGTCTGCTCCTCATAAGTTTTCCCTTTGAACCTTTGTTACAGACTTTATTTCTCTGTGCTCTGAAGAAACTTTTTTCCATCACCTTCATGCCCTGAATAGAGAACACCCAAATCAGCTTCCTCATGTGTTTTTAGCAGTGCTTGCACTGAGTTTCTACTTCAGATGTGAGAACAGGATGCCTTGACAAAACAGCTCCACATCCCAAGCCCAAGTGTGGAGTCTGCCACCATAACTGTTTTGATTAAAATAGAAAGCATTACTGAATGCAGACAAAAAAGGCCATGAAGTACAGACTGCTTACCTCAGAAGGATTTTGCAAATGGGTCATCATTTACAGTACATTACATCATTACAGTATATCATTTACATTTACAGTGCAGATGCTAAAACCAATGCTCTAGCTGCAATATCAGTGGGCTTCTCAACATTTTTTAAAGAAAGCTTTCTTTCAAAAGGCTCACAGGAAGGTAAATTCTCAACATGGACTAACATTCTTAGAATCCTCATTGAAAAAATTTATAAACATACAAAGTAATAAAAAGTAGCACAGATGCAGTGCAATTTAATGTTATAATTACAGCTTAAATTTATTTTCAAATGAAAATTAAGCACTTTACTAGCAACTGTTTCCTAAAAAACCCCTTTCGTTTCATGAATACAAACCTTAGATTTTTCACTTGGGATTTTCTCAATTTGCTTAGAACACCTAGAAAGTTTCACCCTGTCCACTGTGCACATTTTTATAGTCCACTGTGATTTCTGCAGTGTTTTGCATGAACTCTCCAAGCAGACTTTTCAGTTAAGATATAACTGGAAGAAACTTTTTAAAGAAATTCATGAAAACAGTAGCTTTACTCATCAATAATGCTAGCTGAGAGTAACCTGTTGTCATAAATATGAGAAAACAGGAGAAGTCTTCCAAATTCCCAACATATTTGTACATCATATAACTTGACCTATTATTATAAAAAATCTACTTCATCTACTTGCCTTATATTGAAGTATATCTGGGAAATTTCTTCCTCAAGTTCACAACTGCATCTGTGAGTAGTGGGATACTACCTCAAGGTAATATTTTACTGTTTCATCTAAACTTTCTATTTTCTTTTGTGATGTGTGCTTTCTATCATTACTGCTTTCAGAGATCTTGGAGGAAAGCTCAGGACACTTTTGTCTACAACCAAACAAATGAATAAATAATTTATATGTATTTAGTTCTTTAAGAAATGCCTACTGATTTTGTCCAAATATAAAGCAATATTATGCATGAACATGTTAATAACTATCTTGATTTCCACATATGAGTGCTATAGAGAAATATAACTCTTAAATTACTTCCTAAAATGTATTTGTCATCTTGAAATGAAAACCCAGTTAGCAACAAATGAATTGAGGTTACTGAGTGCTATTAGGTGAGGGCTAGAAACACAGTAGTGAAAATGCCAGACAAAGCTCTTTTGACTCACATCATACTCCCAGGTTGAGGAAATGAAGTCCATGCTCGACTCTTATCGGCACTCCTTGGAATCTGCCAGTGCCACAAGGGTAATCATGCAGCGGTGCTACAGTGTCAGCGCCCTGTCAACTGGGCTGACACCACTGAATGGAGCCCTTGTCTGTCCAGGGATGATATCTAAAATAGACTCAGTAAAGCACAAACCAAGGGCTAATAATCTCTGCCCTAGAGAGCACACCCTCTGGCAATTTGATGCTGCACTGAAATTCATAAGCACAGCTCCTCAGTCCGTGCCAAAACCTTTAAAAGCAATGCTATAGATAAAAAGTAGCAGGGTGGGAGGAATGCAAGTAAACAAGCTTGTGTTTATATATTTTTTTTTTTTTTTTAAGATGCTGAAAACCCTTCAGCTCTGAGTTTTGTTTCTCCACCTAATTCATCCCACCCAGAATCTATGAGGTTGGCAGCATGCTACATAATTTCTCTCTGCTAATTTCTTACCCTCGTCCTGCAGGCTTGCAAAGAGTAAATTTACTGCACCAGAGAAAATATCATTCTGATCAAATTTTGAAAAATATTTCCATATACCTTTTAATAAAGTGATTTATTTTTGCTTAGTCTCTAATTTTTCTTATAATGTTTGAATCAAGCCATTACCTAGGAAATCAAGGAAATTACAGAGACAAATGTCTAACACTCTAAGGAACACATTTTTATTGCAACATTTAAGTGTTTTATTATAAAGAACTGTGATTGCCTCCAAAAAACTTATTGCAAGGAACATGTTGGTATAGTTTTTAGAATGGTACATACAAATTCATTCTCTAAGCATCCCTGCTGGTGCTCTCTTCCGATCCTCTCTTTGTTCAGGAGGTTCATTGAATTACAGCTTTTCTGCCTTCCTGAGTTTCACCCACTCATTATCAGGAATGAATCACATCTCTGTAGCATCTCCTCTCCCAGCCAGAGTCTCCAAACAGAAGAGCCAGCCCACAGATCAGCTCCTGATTTCAGTCATGTGAGCGATTCTCCCTCCCCTGTAGGTGTGGGCGTTCAGCTGAGGGGTTTGCACATCTCAGCACTGGCTGGGTGGGTACAGCTGGGCACTAGGGCTGCGTGGTATCAGTGCTGCCAGGGGAGCCCAGTGCCTGGCAGCAGGAACCCTTAAACTGACAGGGTCTACCACAGTACCCACTGAAAAGTCTGTTTCTCTCCCATTCTGCCACTCGTCAGTTGTGAAATGACCCCACTGCTTCCCTAACCTCCAGGAGTATGGCTCTAAGTTGAAGTTTCTAACCCAGTCTGTATTGGTACCACCCAGAAACAGCTGCAGTTTACACTGTATTCACTCAGCTCTTGTGGTATGCTTTAACCTCATTCCTGCAAGTGACTTCGATTATTGACTGATAAATGGTTCAAAAATAGCTGATCTATCTTTCTCTTTTCTTTTTCTTTTTTTCTTTTCCCCCAAACTCATGTAAAAGTAGTTGACAACCTGGGGTTCAGATTGTCCTGTATTTCAAAAGAGAAATAGATGTTCTACTCATATAGAAATTACTGACTATTGTAGTCTTGAAGTCCTGGAGCTGAGTCAAGCTTTCCCACCAAAGATAAAATAAATACATTCACACTAACATCTTCTTTTGACAGTTTTTGTTATTTTTACTTTGTGCATACGTTTTTTTAAAAAGAGGCTTTATTGCCCAGAACATTCTTTCCAGAGCCCATTCTTTGTTATAATATCGCGTCAGATAAAGTAACAGAAAGAACAGTGGGACAGGAGAGCAAAAGGAGAGGAGGAGAGAGCAAGTGGGGCAAAAAATTGAGGCTCATGAATGCAGTGAAGGCTTCATGTTCAAATCATGGCAATACTGATGGATAAATTTTCCCTGAGGAGAGAGGCAGGCGTGAGAGTTGTTCACAGACCAGTGCTTGGAAAGAAATTTTTGTAACAACTGGCTTTGGGGTTTTAAGTGCCTTATGAATATGTAATTTGGGAACACCATTTTCTTATTCTTTTTATGAATTCAAAGATTATTCAGAAATCCTCCAAATTCAGAGCTCATCTCTCCTGACCAGAAGGCCAGACTGTATCCCAATGTTAAATATCCATAACCAGGTGACCTGGCCATCCTCGCAGAGATATTCACATTCTTAAAGTAAAAAACCTGATTTCAGAGGACTGACCACTAGAACTTTATGACATACCTAGTTAATACAAGCCTCACCACATTATATAACAGTATATATTATTCAGATTGCAGTCTTGAAAACTGTGTCAAGATTCATAATGCATCCCAACACCCTGAAGTTACTGGATTAAGGCAAAAAAAATAGAGCGGAGCAGCAGATATAATCTGAAAAAAGGTTTAATACCTTTGACAGAAGGAAAATAATTTTGACAAGTGAACAAAGGAACAACAATAAAGGATTCAAAGGAATAAGAAATAAATTGTATCTTATTTTGGACTAATTTATCTCTGTTTTGGGGGTAAGAGGAGAAGTGGGAGAAGACTTTAGATGGGAAGTAAAGCAATGGAAGCAAGTGGACTCAGAGAATGAACAACCATTGCTGCTACCCCTTTCATCATTCCCCAGAGTCACATTTGGACACAGAGAAATCTCCAATTTTTTGAATACTGTCCCAGGAAGACTTGACAGAGGGGTGGATTTACATGCTCATAACCTCTGGCAACACTTCTGTGAACTTGTGACAAATAAGGTAACTCAATAATAGTCTCAACAGCCCAATCCTGCTACAGGTTCGCCACATCACAGAGCAGCTGATGAGACCATGTGTTCTGCCTACGTCTTTCCAGCACCTGAGACAAGAATGGCTTTTTCTATTTTTGCTGCTTTTTTCTAGTACATTTTGTCTTAAGAAAAAAAACTTTAAAGCAGCAGTCCATCTAAACAAACTTTTTCTCCTCCATCCTTTCCCCAGTATCTAAGAGAATGGTCATTAGTTCTAAATATAGTAAAAGGCACTCAAGCAGGACTTTCCCCATTAAAAGAGCAAACAAAACCCCCAAATAAAAACCAAAACCAGAACAACAACAACCCCCCCCACACACACTTTCTAGAAAAAAAAAAAAAAAAAAAAAAAAGGAAATTTAAGAAGCAAAACAAAACCACAAAAATAGAAGTCTCAGTTCCTGTAGTTCCTGTTTGATGTTCCCATTGCTTGCCTTTACCTGTTCCCCTCTCTCTGACATGTAACATGAACAAAAAAGCCCACAGTACCCATTGGCAGCTACATCATCATGTAATAGGAACAGATCTATAGTGCAAAGAGGTTGGTTCTAGGGACCTGCTATCCACTAAAATGCTGATATAAGTGCACTCCTTGTTACTCAAAACTGCAAATGATCTCTGAATTCATTACCTACAGTGAGAGAGACATATTAAACATGTTTAATCTCTAGATCTATTTATAGAAACATAGTGTAACTCTGCTTTTTCCTCTGTGTGAGAAAGTGTTACGCTGATATTAGTAACATCAAACAAACATTATATACTACAGTTTTTTCCTGGATCAATATTTCACTTCTATGTTTTTTGTGTACATACCTTTTGTTCAGTTCTCCTTAGGTGTATTCCAAAATATTCACACATTTAGGAAAATATTGTGTTCTTTAATATATACAGCAAATACAGAGGAACTCTAACTAAGCTGTGTTGATGGGCACTTTGTAACTGGCAAAACCAGCTATTGTAACCAGCATGCCTTTCCAAATGTTGCATACTCTGCTTGTTTTGGTTGAACAGTGTTGAAGATTCAGGTTTCTAAATCAATTTTAACATTCAGAGAAAAGTGCAAAAGTTAAAACAAGTCTTTAATTTTCAAAAAATATATAGAAGAAGAAAGAAAGTGGCAGTTTGGTTAAACAAAATGTTTGTGACCAATCCTTACATGGGTGGAGCTCTTGGAAACCACCTGTCTCTAAGCTTGCTATAACTAGCATGGAATTGTTCTTACTGAAATAAGTTAGGTTTTCTACAGGCTTTCGTGTTGCTTTGCTTAAAATTCAAGAAGGAAATAAAACAAAATTGTCTCTAGAGGGAGATCTGGTTTTATGCTCTTTCAATTTGCACTACACATTTGTGACCAACCGACAGGGATAATCCAAGGATCAATCTAAATTGCTTACATAAAATTAGCACTGGAAATCCTTAGATCAGAATATGCTAAAATTGCAAGAAGCAAATGTTTGAAAGTGAGAGTATTCAAAAAGGAAACCTATTTATAAATTTGTAATTCAGTTGAGGAAAATATGCAATGAAATAAATAAATAAAATCATTTTTTTCTGTTCAAAAAATGTATCGATCATTAATTACTCTTTACTTTCATACATGTGAGAAGGCGCTTACTATCATCAAAATTATTTAAAAAAAAAAAAAAAAGGAGGAAAAAATGCATCCTTTGCTGCTCCCACATAGAGCCATCATGAGAACTAGAAGAGGAAGATCAGCAGATGCTGCCTGGGGAGAAGGAAGAGGTCGATCTCATAAGGTAGTAACTATCCAGTGTGGGAGCTGTGAGATATGTGAAAGGATTGCAACATTGTCCAAGTCAGCACATGTTCACCTAGCTGTTTTGATGTTGGGATAATGGGCCAGTAATTGGAATTAAAGGTTAAGGAAGCCAGGCAAGTTAATGCATTTTTCTCAATCCCTTTGGCAGCAGAGTGCAGGACAAAGTTTGCTTTCACTTGGAGCGGTGTCCAGCAAACCTGGAATCAACTGTTCCAAGGGTGGAAACACAGCCCTATCATCTGCCATAAACTGATCCAGACTGCACTGGAATAGGGTGAAGCTCTGGAACACCTGAAACACACTGATGTCATTATTGTGTAGGACAACATATCAAAAGATTTTTAGAAGGGGAAGATGATAGTCCAAATCCTTCTGAAAGCCAGTTTGGCCATAAAACAAACTAAAATCAATGAATCTGCATAGGAGATCCAGTTTTTACGAATAAAATGACAAGATGGAAGCAATTAACAAGATAAGAGTAATGTCTCCACGAACAAGCACAGAGAAAACACAAGTTTTCTTAGACATTGTGGGTTTTTGGAGAATGTGCTGAAGGGGCCCCACTGTAGAACGAATTACTAGGAAATGAAAAACAACATGCCCTATTCATTGATGGGTCCTGTCATATTGTAGATAACCATCAAAGGTGGAAAGCTGTCGTGTGGAGTCCCATATGACAAGTTGTAGAAACTACTGAAGGACAAGATGAATTGAGTAAATTTGTAAACAGGAAAGCTATCCAGCAGGCTTTAGATATGGCTGAATGAGAAAAATGGCCAACACTTTATCTCTATATTGATTCATGGATGATGGCAAATGCCCTGTGGGGGTGGCTACAGGAAGCAGAGTAACTGACTGCACAGAGGTAAATTCATCTGGGCTGCCGAATGATGGCAAGACATTGCTGCTGGTTATAAAATTAACATATAGGTGCTCACATACCTACTGAAAAATATAAAAACAAATCAGCAAGTGAACCAGGCTGCTAAGATTGAAGTGGCTTAGGAAACTCTGGGCTGGCAACAGAAGGGGTGGATTATTTAGAGCCCAGTGGGCTCGTGACACCTCAGGCCACCAAGGAAGAGTTGCACATATAGATGGGCTCATGACTGAGGGGGGTGGGCTGAACCATGGACACTATTGCACAGGTTATTCCTCAATGTAAAACATGAGCTGCAATCAAGCAGGCCAAGCAATTAAAGCCTTGCTGGTATGGAGGATGATGGCTGAAATACGGAGGGGTCTGGCAGATTGAATATATCACGCTTCCTCAAGCCCTTCAAGGCAAGCAACATGTGCTTATAATAATGGAAGAAATCACCAGATAGCTGGAAACGCATCCCATGCCCCCCCCCCCTTTCAACCCCCAACACTACCTTGGGCCTTGAAAAACATTTTTGTAGTGACACGGCACCCCAGGTAGAATTGATTCAGAAAATGGGACTCATTTCCAAAATAATTTCACAGACACCATGGTCCAAAGAGCATGGCATTGAATGGGTATATCACATCCCCTATCATGTACCAGCCTCCAGGAGAATCAAATAATACAATGGACTTTAAAGGTTACACTAAGAAAAGGGTGGTGGGACCTTCAAACGCCAGGATACACATTAAGCAAAAGCCACCTGGTTAGATCCCCCCAGTCAAGTCTAAGGGATTTGCCAAACTGAGCTGGCTGGCCCTGCCCAGTCAAAATTTTACGTACTATGGAAGGGGATAAAGTTATTGTAGTGCACATTAAAAATTATGCTGGTGAAGACAGTCCAGGTTATTCCTGATACAGGCAGTGGCAAATACATTTGTGAAACTGATTTTGCCCAGGGGCCTGGATGGCCTTGGTAGGTAATGAAGAAGGATAGGCAGTTCTGATGTGTGCCTCAAGGGGATTTGATTTTGGGTAAGAACAGCCAGTGATTTGAACTATATGATGTTAATTGCTGTATAATACTGTATGCCATCACTACTAAAGTTGTTATATGCCCTATCAATTACATGATAGGAAGGGTTGCCCAGGTTAATGAAGAATGAATTTTGATGAACTGGGGCAAAGCGCAGCAATGATAGAACCAGAACTAGCTTCATCATGTAGCAATCCAGCACCACAAACCATTCTCTACCCTGAAGGACTACCATGATGGAGGGAGCCAAAAGTCATGGACTAAATTATCTCATTGGATATTTTAGAGGAATGGCTCACAGACTACAGGAATTGCATCTGTATGCATATAAAAAAAGACAGTAAAGAATATATTGGAAATGCTGGGAGTTGGTCATGATGGAAATGGTATAGCATGGGGTGGGTATTGTCCTGATTTCAGCTGCAATAGAATTAATTTTTTTCCGAGTAGTTGGTAACGTGTTTTGGATGTAAGATGAGAATAATGTTGATAACACACTGATGTTCTAGTTTTTGCTAAGATATGTTTACACAAAGTCGAGGCCTTTTCTGCCTCTCAGCCCATCTCACCAGCAAGCAGGGTGGGGGTACACAATAAACATTTCTCTCCTGTTAAACTGTCATTATCTAAGCCCGAGAACTTTTACCTTGAATTTTTTTTTTCCCCCCACAATTTTCTCACTCATCCCACTGGGGTGATGAGTGAGAGAGCAGCTGTGCGGTGTTTAGTTACCTGATGGCTAAAAACATGACACCATTTCTGATCTAAGATGACTCACATTCAGCTATGGATCCTCAAAGACCTGCTAGAGTACACAAAATTTGAAATCCCTCAAAACTGCGTGACTTCTATTTCCCTTCAACATACTTCCTTAGAGGTTTAAAAAAAAAAAAAATCACTAAACAAACAAAAGATATTCTGAGGCAAACACTCAGCATCAATAGTTTCACTTCTATGTTTAAACTTGGCAAAATCATAAACTACTAAAAATAATGCTTCCAATGAAAAAGTACAGTAAAACAAAGCAAATAAAACCATCCTTACTTGGTTTCTTAAAAAATATAGAACTCATAATTTAGATGGTACAAGGCATTGTAACTTATTTAAAAACAATAAAGTGGAAGTATGCTTTGCGATGCTCTGCCTGCAAGAAAGATGAAGAGAGACTATTTACAAGAGCATGTAGTGACACGACAAGGGGAAATGGATTTAAACTGAAAGAGAGGAGATTTAGATCAGCTGTTAGGAAGACATTCTTTACTACGAGGGTTGTGAAGCACTCAAAAAGGTTGCTCAGAGAAGTTGTGGAAGCCCCATCCCTGGAACTGTTCAAGACTAGGTTAGATGGAGTTCAAGCAACTGGGTCTAGTGAAAGGTGTTCCTGTCCATGGCAGGGGAGGTGAAACTAGAAGATATTTAATGTCCCTTCAAGCCTAAGCCATTCTATGATTCTATGGTTTTCATTTACATAATCTTTTCCAAGTGCCTTGTGCGGAAAGATTCCACCTGAAACACTTCTGATGCCAGTGACTACTCTTCAAGATCTTTGCAGATGTCTATGGGGGCTCTGTGTGCCCCCCTATTGCCTTAGGTGAGGCTCCTTCTTCATGGAGATACAGAAATCTCACTGCTCTAGTCCACTTCAGATTCCATTAGAAATTTACAGTGTTGTTTAAGCTTGTATTGCTTAAACATATCCTTCCACCTGTGAAGGAAAAATGACTGGCATGAATTGCTGGCTTTCCATTTCTTCTCTTCTCAAGGTGCGGTGTGCTACATGATCCATCATAACAAATGCAGGGAAGAAAATAATGAAATACTCTTTACTGTGTGTAATAAGTGGTTTATTCATACAGTTATGGAAAACATTTTGAAACAGTTATGATTAAACACCACAGGAAGCTGCTGAGGTACATTATTTATCAATATGATCTGTACCAGTATTTGGCTCCCTCATCCTGCAAGTAATTTCCACTGTGCAGTGCTTTACCAGGCACTAATTGGTAGCTCTGTAGGTACTCTTATAGTATATTTTCCCTTGCCTTCAAAAGTCAAACAGTGAAAAGTAATGTTTCCAGGCTGATATTTTTATCTTATTTTTATTCCTTAAGGAAAGACTAGGGAATAACTGCTAAAATTTCAGACTACTTATTTTAGATTTTACTTAATATAAAAATAAAAAAAAAAGGAGTTCCATGTGAACAAAGATGTTCATTGTTTTTTCAAGCATAGTAGAAAATTTGTTTTAGCATTTAGAGGAATATGTTTTGAATTTGATTTTACAAACATTTTAATATTGCAATAACCTTAGGCACATTATTCTGTAACATAATAGTGCTTGCCTGTTAAATTAGCAATGATTACTCACTCATTTCAAGTGTGATTCACAGTCAACAAGTAAAACTCCCTTGCAATACAGTATCTTCTGACAACATCCATTTACAGATCCAAATGTGCTGCTGTTCAAAGGTGACAAAAACCACTTGTGTCCTGTAAATGGCTAAGCTAATCATTTTGACAGCTTGAAGAAAGCAAATTTTTGACTTCTCAAGAAGGTCACCCTGATAAATAGCCAGGGAAGAGATCCTCCATAGGTTACTATAGTAAAACCCTCTGCAGATTACTGAGGTTTCTTTTTGTCTTAGATCTAAGATCTGTTGCTTACATAAAGTCTGGGAAGCGAAGAATTTCCCAATTAAGTGTTTTAGGAAGCAATTATGAGATGTTTTCCAATAACACAGCCATCCCAAGTAGCTGCTTTGCCTTGGTGTTTTACTTCATTTCCAACTGCTCAGGCTTAGTCAATTTATTACACAAGGAAAGAGAACTGTTTCTCAACAACTAGTATAAAACAACAGCTCAGTTTTCACTGTTACCTCTCATGCTTAGAGAAGGATGTAGACTTAGAGTCATATAATCATAGAATCATTAAGGTTGGAAAGGCTTCCAAGACTACTGAATCCATTCAGCTGTCTAAGATTTGTATGATGTTGAAGGTAGACATTTGCTAATTTGGGAGGGACACTAACAGCACCTCAGACCACAATGTTATACTACGGGTTGGTCTAATGGTTAAGGATGCGGCGCTGTCACCGCTGAGGCCCGGGTTCGATTCCCGGTCGGGGCCACTCCCCGGGCAGATGGAGCTCGTTAGCCCTGTAAGGCAACCCATCTACGTCCTGAGGACCTCGCTGCCACCGTCCAAGCGTGCTTGGCCCTGGCAGATGAACCTCAGGATTAAAGGGTGGGCTCAGTTCCGCGCACACTCTGTCTCACCTAAAAAATCCAATGCGCAGGCTGGAAGGTGTAAAGACCTTCCCCGGTTCTTCGTTCGCGAAGACTGGCCATTTATTATACTACGGGTTGAGTAGAGTTCCCCCAAGAACTGTGGACCTGAGTAGGAATACTTACATTGCCTCCACCTTCTCAAAACCCATGGTGAATGTGCTGTTGGACCTTGGGGTTGTAAAGCATAGAGGTATGCACCAGTTGCACACACTTCTAGACTTGATGGATCACATTCTGGGGTTATAACTAAGGACTTGATCCTTACATTTTAAAATCAGGCTTATTTCCTCACAAATGTCCAAAATCTAAGGGAACTGATATTGTAGGGTATAGAAAACTAATAATGGATAGTTATCATATATATATAACCCCATCATTTTTCAGTTTATTCATCCCCAAACACAATTTCTAAAAGAAGAAATTACAAATACACAATACTGACACGAATCTGTTTTCTCCCCAGTCATTTGTATAGAAGTTTTAAGTGCTTGTCAGAGCACAATTATTTCACAGTATGTGATACTCCTCCCTGAAGGCAGCCTTAGTACTACAAAAAGTTTATTTTGATGACACATCCACAAAAACTAAGGCATAAAAAACCATTTCCTGTAATCAACAGACTCTTATGTGGCTGTATCAGCTGCCTTCATAGAATCATAGAATCACAGAATCACAGAATCATAGAATCAGCTGGGTTAGGAAAGACCTACAAGATGATCAAGTCCAACCCTTGATCCAACACTGCCATGGTTACTAGACCATGGCACTAAGTGCCACATCCAGTTTCATCTTAAAAACCTCCAGGGATGGTGAATCCACCACCTTTCTGGGCAGCCCATTCCAGTATCTTATTACTTCTCTCTGTAAGAAATTTCTTCCTAATATCAATCTAAACTTCCCCTGGTAGAGCTTAAGATCATGCCCTCTTGTCCTACTGCTGGTTGCCTGGAAGAAGAGACCGACCCCTACCTGGCTACAACCTCCTTTCAGGGAGTTGTAGAGAGTGATGAGATTTCCCCTGAGCCTCCTCTTCTCCAGGCTAAACAGCCCCAGCTCCCTCAGCCTCTTCTCATAGGACTTGTGCTCAAATCCCTTCCCCAGCCTCGTTGCTCTTCTCTGGACCCGCTCCAGCACCTCAATGTCCTTCCTGAACTGAGGGGCCCAGAGCTGAACACAATACTCAAGGTGTGGCCTCACCAGTGCTGAGCACGGGGGAAGGATCACTTCCCTGCTCCTGCTGGCCACACTGTTCCTGATCCAGGCCAGGATGCCACTGGCCTTCTTGGCCACCTGGGCACACTGCTGGCTCATGTTCAGCTTCCTGGCAATCCAGACTCCCAGATCCCTTTCCACTTGGCTACTCTCCAGCCACTCTGTGCCCAGCCTGTAGCGCTGCAGGGGGTTGTTGTGTCCCAAGTGCAGGACCTGGCACTTGGACTTGTTGAACTTCATCCCACTGGAATCAGCCCAACTCTCTGGCTTGTCCAGGTCACTCTGAAGAGCCTTCCACCTGATCAACACTCCCCCTCAACTTGGTGTCGTCTGCAAATCTGCTAGTGATACACTCAATCCCCTCATCCAGATCATCAGTAAAGATATTAAACAGGACTGGTCCCAGCACTGATCCCTGGGGAACACAACTGGTGACCGGCCGCCAACTGGATGCAGCCCCGTTCACCAGCACTCTCTGGGCCCGGCCCTCCAGACAGTTCCTGACCCAGCACAGAGTGCCCCTGTCCAAGCCATGGGCTGCCAGCTTTCTCAGGAATGCTACAGGAGACAGCGTCAAAGGCTTTGCTGAAGTCCAGACAGACCACATCCACAGCCTTTTCCTCATTCACCAGGTGGGTCACCTGATCATAAAAGGAGATCAGGTTGGTCAGACAGGATCTGCCCCTCCTAAACCCGTGCTGGCTGGATCTGATCCCTTGTCCATCCTGTAGGTGCCATGTGATTGCACTTAGGATGATCTGCTCCATAATCTTGGCAGGCACTGAGGTCAGGCTGACAGGCCTATAATTTCCCAAGTCCTCCTTTTTGTGGATTGGCGTGACATTCACACCATTGCAATCATCTGGGAGCTCCCCAGTGAGGCAGGACTGGTGATAAATGATAGAGATCAGCTTGGCAAGCTCTTTCTCCAGCTCCCTCATTACCCTAGGATGGATCCCATCTGGTCCCACAGACTTGTGAGGATCCAAGTGGCTCAGCAGGTCACTACTGTTCCTTCCTGGATTACAGGGGGGCTATTCGGCTTCCTGTCTCTGCCTACCAGTTCTGGAGGCCAGTTGTCCTTAGGACAACCTGTCTTACTGTTGAAAACTGAGGCAAAGAAGGTGTTAACTACCTCAGCCTTTTCCTCATTTTTGGTGACTCTGTTCCTCCCCATGTCCAACAAAGAATGGAGGTTTTCCTTGCTCCTCCTTTTGCTATTGATGTATTTGTAGAAGCACTTGTTGTTACACCTAATAGAAGTGGCTAGATGGAGTTCAAACTGTACCTTTGTCTCTCTAATTTTCTTTCTACATGACCTAACTATATTTCTAAACTCTTTGTGAGTAGCCAGCCCTTTTTTTCCGTAATTGGTAAGCTCTCTTTTTTCCCCTAATTTCCTTTAAAATCTCCCTGTTCAGCCAGGCTGGCCATCTTCCCCACCGGCTCACCTTTCTGGACAGCCTGCTCCTGTGCATTCAAGACTTGCTTCTTGAAACATGTCCATGCCTCCTGGACCACTTCGTTTTCAAGGGCTCTTTTCTAAGGTACCCTCTGAACCAGTCTTTTGAGTAGGCTGAAATCTGCCCTGTGGAAGTCCAGGGTAGAAGTTTTATTGATGGCCTTCTTTGCATCCCTGAGTATTGAAAACTCTATTATAATTTCATGGTCATTGTGCCCCAGATAGCCTCCAACCACCTCATCTCCCACCAGCCCCTCTCTGTTTGTGAACAGCAGGTCTAGTGGGGCCCCATCCCTGGTAGGCTCATTTACCAGCTGAAGCAGGAAATTATCCTCTATACACTCTAGGAATCTCCTAGACTGCCTTTTCTCTGCTGGGTTGAGTTTCCAATAGATATCTGGCAGGTTGAAGTCACCCACAAGAACAAGGGCTGGAAATTTTGAGACATCTACCAGCTGCCTGTAGAATAATTCATCACCCTCATCATCTTGATTGGGTGGTCTATAACAGACTCCCATCAGGATGCCAGCCTTGTTGGCTGATTCTGATTCTGATCCACAGTAACTCAACCTTATTGTTACTGACTTCAAGTTCTACAGAGTCAACAGTCTCTCTAATGTGTAGAGTCACTCCTCCACCTCTGCTACCTTGCCTTTCCCTTCTGAAGAGCTTGTAGCCATCCATGGCAGCACTTCAGTCATGTGAGTCATCCCACCACGTTTCCGTGATGGTGACTACGTCACAGCTTTCCTGCTGCACGATGGCTTCCAGCTCCTCTTGTTTGTTATCCATACTGTGTGCATTGGTGTACATGCACTTCAGCTGGGCTGCTGGTTTCACTTCTAACTCAGGCTCATCTTCCACCCTTAGGCTCATCTCTGGAAAGCCTGGTTTCAAACCCTTCCCCTTTCAAACCTAGTATCACGACTGATCTCTTTTTTGCTTACCTGCAACGGCAGGCACAGGGACAGAGAAGATAGAGCATACTGCTCTCTCAACTGCCATGAGCTGGCATTTACCTTGAGCAAGCTCCTGTCCTCACTCACGAGTGCAGCACAGTGTCAACTCAAGGCTTTGCAATATTTTCCTTCCCATTTTATGCCTTCTTCACTGTCCAGACCCTCATAGATCTGTGGTATGCTGAGGAACCTGCAGATCAGAGATACCTCAATTCCCTAGAGTATCCATGCCTTTTAATTCAGTCAACATCAAAAATGTGCATGCTAATATCAGCTGTGCTGAGGGCATTTGACAAGCTGATTCAGCCCTCTGACCCCACTCCAGAAAATGAGATACGTGAGCATGTACTTCGAAGTACAGTGCAGTCCTACGCCTGTAGAATGCTGCTGTTCCTTAACATTTCTGTACTTTGCAATGTTTGTAGAAAAACGTTCCCTTCAAACATTTACCATCTGGCAGGGTTTGCTTATTAAATCTTCTGCATGCCTCAAGGGAGAACTATGGGCAGATCTAAGGCAGTAACAAATACACCAGATTAGGCTCTTGGTCTTTTTAGCTTTTGTCTTTTTTATTGGAGAGTAAGGAGAAGGGGAACATTCATCGTGATACCTTATATACTCCATAAAATTGCTGTATTTTTGTAGCATATACCTTTCCTAGATAAGAACAATCTGTGCTTTCAAAACACTTAAATAAATGTAAACTGGAAATGCTATCACCAGGAAGGAACCACACAGCCAGCCTAGGTATAATTGCAACTCTAATATTCACATCAACTCAAAATATCTTAAGTAATGCATCGTATCATAGCCAGTTATAAAAACCTGACACCTGAGAATAGGATGCTGCCTTACTTGAGGAATACTTGTACAACCAACCAACCATGTGCTTGAATTCAATTTTCAGAATCAAGCCAATGCTTGGCAATTTATTCTATTTCACAGATTCTTGTATTTGCAAAACACAGTTGCAATTTTTTTTCTTCACCCTTCAGAAGATACAAATTCACTCAGAAGAAACAATGTCAGGCTTAAGGGAAATAAAAGCAACCAAGTTGTGGATTTATCATTTTGTTGTTTGGAAGGCTGCTAACTCAAGCTCCCTCCCTCCCTATTTATTTTTGTATGAGTACATAAGGAATTTCTGTCAGAACAATAAGTCAGAGAAAAAATAAATGCTATACTCTATGGAATACATCCAATAAATAATCACACTGAAATCAGTTTATCTCCAAGAAATTGAAGTGCATGGGCTCCAGCTCTTATGTGAAATCCTTTCCTTTTATTGAAACCAAGTGCAGACACCACCAACTTAGAAGATAAATTTCCCTCTTTTCATCTATTCTGCCTTTGCATACGCAGTACTTATTAATACTGATGCTCAGACTCTGAAAAGAACACGTTACAGATTAAGACAGCTCAATCCTTCACTTCCCAATTTAAAAATCTTGTCTGAACACACAAAAATTGATTTATTACCTGACATTCTGTGAAGACTAAACATAATTTTATTTCTATGCAATCCCAGAATCAATCAGGTTGGAAGAGACATCAGAAGGTTTGTAGTCTAACTCATGCTCATAGGAGTGTCAAGATAAGACCAGGTTGCCCAGGGCTTTACCCTGTTGCATTCTGGAACCCTGCAAGAATGATACCTGCACAACATCCATGGGAAACCTGTCCCTACTCACTAATGTATTCACATTTTTCATGTTTGTCCTTTTACAATTAGTGCAGCACTGGAAATTTTTCTTTCCCTGTGTGTCCCTTTACACTTTCAACTCAAGTTGAGCTTTGGTTTTCCCAATATGATCTATACAAGGCTGGGCAGTGTTTCTACATTTCTCCTTTTTAACCCATCCTTTTTCCCATGTGCTCTGTAAATTCTTTGTGTGCCAGAGCTCATTTATGAGCTCCCTTTTTAGCCAAGCTGGTGTCCTGGTACAGTTTCTAGCTTTCCTGAGTGTCAGGGCAGAGCATTATTTTTTTCTTGGAGGATGCTGTCCTTAACGACCTTTAGGTGCTGTTGTTAAAGACCTTCTAGCTCTACTAAGCTCCTCTGCCCTTCAGAGCTGCGTCCCTTGGGATCCCCCTGAACAGCTCCCTGCAGAAGACAAAGCTTGTTCTCTCCTGAAGTCCAGGTTCTGTGCTCTGCTACCTGCCTTCCTCACTGCCCTCTTATTTTGAACTGCAGTATTTCATGGTCCCTACAGGTAAAGCTGTCATAGATTAATTATCATATCCAGTTGAACAAAATACTTTATTGTTTTGCATAGCAGATCCAGGACAATATCAGATTTGGCCAGCCAGTCTAGCTGTGTGATTATTCCAAGCCTCCTGAATTGCTTGTATCCTGTTGTTGCTTTTCTAACCATGCATCTTAAAATGGAAATATTTTTTTCCCTAGGAGAATTTCTAAGCAAATCAAGTAAATTGTTTTACATTTCTCTGATTTTTTTCTTTTTCCTTTTTTTTTTTTTTTATTTTATTTTAGCATGACAATTCAGTATCTTTTAAGTGAATATACCTCAATCTTGCAATATTCCCCCGTGGTTTTCATCCTACATATAACTTCATGGATTTTTCACACTAAAATGAAAATTTTACACGTATCTGTACTTGAATCTATAGGAGCATTGTTACTTTCTCAAAGTGAGCTCTCTTTTTAATTTATGCAAATCTTACCAAATAGTGCATAGGAATAATTTTTCCTTAATATAAATTTTATTGAAGTTAAGCTTATTTGCTTCCATGTTCATCCCAGAGTGATAAAGCTTGACCTATACGCCTCTTTCTATGTCCATAAGAGCACAGAGAAGCAGGATGACAAATCTCTTTCAAGTCAGAAAGAAGAAAGAAGGAAGGGTGTTTTCAGCTTCCTCTAGGCCAATTTGGTAACTAAGGTCCAAATGCCTTAAATAGTGTTATTGTTATCTGCAAATGATGAACTACAATAATTCACAAGGCTCCTTTTGGGAAAGGACTGTCAGCTGGGGAGTTTTGTTCAACGTCTACAGGCTTTGAGGTTTTATTTTAAAGTAAAAAAGAGAGACTCCTTGTTTCAGCTTATTAATGATCTTTTTTTCCATATTTAGTCTTCAACAATAAGCAAAGGGCTGAGGAAGTGTGTAACTTAAGCAATTAACTTTCAAGTTAATCCTTTCTTTTCTTATATGCCCATACTGTGTCTGAATGCAAAGATGACTAGCTAAAATTGAATCTGATTGCTCTATTAGAACAAATGTTGCTTATTTTGCATGTATCAATCTTCAGTGCAATCAATAAACAAATGTATGGCAAAAGGGGAATATGGTACAACATTTTTCTCCACTGTCCTTCAGCAAAAGGGAGCTCATAGACAGAGACAGTGTAGGCAGCTCTGCGGAAGGCTGTGAAAAGGACCCAATGCAATCAACACAATAATCCTT
This sequence comes from Empidonax traillii, assembly GCF_003031625.1. Classification (NCBI taxonomy): domain Eukaryota; kingdom Metazoa; phylum Chordata; class Aves; order Passeriformes; family Tyrannidae; genus Empidonax; species Empidonax traillii. Next base: position 507,646 of record NW_020955362.1, on the reverse strand, counting down.
CATATACCCATTTTAAAATTTTGCTGAACAACAGTACACAAGCTGAAAAGAATAATGTTAAGAAATGAGAGGTTCCTCAACCAGGCAGACTCAGATTCAGAGATCAAAGAAGACAGTAAAAGGGTAAAGATTTCAGTGCTGCAAAATACTCAGTATTGTAAACAGACATGAAAGTCAGAAGCACTTTCAAGATTTGAGGATGTCACAGAATCACTCACCACCCTGGAGAATAAACGTGGCAAATATTGATTTGGGCAAAACAGTTTGTAGAAGAGTGTAAAGAGTGAATAGCAATTTCAAACAAACAAAGCACGGTGCACACTAATTTAAAAATAAATCAAATTTGGCTCAGAATTTACCCCAAAATGGGACAAGTATAGAGGAGTACATGTTTTTTTCACAGCTGAGTAATACTCTGATCAACTGTGTGCTTTGTAACACCTGCCTGAATGTCAGGTCAGATGAATCAGTCACATCTGAGTTTCTTCTTTTTCAAATACAGTTAGTTTCTTCTTCTAGACAATGAGAAACATTCTTAGAGGTGACTCATGTACACTGCTGTAGCTGAGTTTCTATGATGTGAAGCTTACTCATTCCAGGACAACTTGTAGCTTGGTAAGAAGTAGCCACCTTGCAAGTGGCTACCCAGTCCACTGGAGTACAGCATTGACACAGTAGTAAGTATAAAAACATTCAGACAATTAACAGTCACATTAGTGCAAAGGCAAGTCTTGACTCAGCCTTACTGAGGTATGCAGACCTTAGAAGAGCAGTGACTAGAGCACTCAGAAAGACCTCTCTCCATGAGCAGAGTAGCCCTGATCCAGGTCCTAATACCAGGTAATGCTCTGAAGATCTGCTGGCTTCTCTTATTTAGATGGGTAAGGAAAGAAATCTAAGGGTTCCGTGCACCTCACAAAGTTCCATCCATGTATGTGATTTTCCCATTACAGGTTTGCTCATGCTTTCCTGACTGAACACTCAAATAAAAGGACCTCAAGCGTTGCAGCAGCATGCCATGAAAAAGATCTCAGCCTCCATCAACCCTCAGCATGATAATTGCAAATGGATTCTTCTCATTCTACTTGGGAAAAAAAAATCCAAATTCCCCTGGGTTTTAAAGAAAGCAAAGCATTTTCAAAATGAACCACCACCATGTTAAATACAAAATTCCTTTCAAATATAGTGGTTTATTTCTTTGAGGTAGCTCAAACAGCCTACAGATACCTGAATGCTTCTTGGAATCTGAAAACTTGAAGAGCAAAATTAATATAAACCTCAGACTCAGAAGTGCTAAAAAACTCTGTAACTCTAGCTGTGTAAAGTATTAACCCAGAAATAAAGCAGAAGCCAGCGTTTAGCCTGGTTGCTAATTTAATTTATGTAGAAAAGCAAACCATTACAAAATATACTCTTTTGCTTCACTTATTTATTCACATATACAATTTCACCAATGTCAACTAGAAGCACAGAAGTTTGTTAAAGAGAGATTAAGACTCAAAACCCTCTTCCTGAAAATTTTGAAAAGACAGCAGTGAATTTAACTTTTGTACCTGTTCAAGTGCCCAGTAATTCAAAACAAAATTTGGTGCCCTGCTACCTGAAACTCTGTCACTATTAGCCACTGCAATAGGTTTTTTCTGTCTGAGGCAATTATTCTGTCACCAAATAAAAATTATGTAACTACTGTGGGGTTTTTCTCCTCAAAAATTGACACATTCAGTATTATTAGAATGTGGGAAACCATGAGGATTTTCTTATTCAAATTCCAGGTTAAAAAGGAGGTGTGTTTCTTCATCCATTCATGTTCATTGCAGAAATAACTAAACCAACACACATATAACAAAGCCAGTTCTAGCAAACGTAAAAAGTGTATATTTTACTAGGCTATACCTTCTGAGTTATTTGGGACAGATTTGGTAAGTATAGCACCATCCTAAAACTCAATTCCCTAAAACATTAATATCCTCCCAGCCTGCCAAAAAGCTTGTATCAGGATAAAAATTCTGCACTTCTTTTCTCTAGCAATCTCTATTATAACAATTTTGGTTTATGTTTCACTCAAAAATAAGATTTTAAACATTATTATAAAATAATTGAATAATTTCCTCAGCTTGTTTTAATATGAAAATTTCATTTAGTAACTAAAATTCATTCCTTTCTTAGGGCATTCACTCTTCTGCTAAAGGAACTGAGAAGTGATACGTCAGACCTAGAAGGTCTCCTTTCAACCGAATCTTCCTATGGAGGTGTAATATCTGAAATATGCAAAACCCCATTAGCTATGGCTCAGAGATCCTCTGGAGGTGCATCTTTCATGTCTTGGAAACTTACCACATACCATTCAATATATTTAGGGAAAACACACTATATGTGTGTTTTCAGGAATAGGAAACAACTCACAGTAACAAAGTAGTTATTGGACAAACATGATAAACCAACATTTTTCCTGGCTTTGACCCTGTTTCATGGACAGTTGACTCTCAGTTCCATACACCTGCATTCAGCATCTTCAAACCTCCAAGATCATCCCTTCATGACCACTGTAGCCATCCTTTGATCCCTGCCTCTCCTGGATATAGCTGCTGCCTGACCCTCCCTGCTAAGGGACATTTGTGGGTGACCCACCTGCCTACCGTGGCTAGCAAAGATGGAGTGTTTGGGGTGCAGCTTTGTGCCTAAACCTCACCAGTGTGCTCACCCTACCTGCCACATGGACAAGCTTGGGCTAAGCCCCAGCTATGCATTTGGCACACTTTTCCAAGAGGAGCCTTTTCTTTTGGTCTTAAATATCCAGTTAGGAGTCATATCATCATCTAAATACATTCCATAACAGCAAACATTTTCTTCTGGTTTTGCCTTTGCAAATCTACTAAGAAAGCATCATGCAACACCACATTGAAAGCAAAAACCCTTCCTTCTCAATCTTGCCTATCCTGAAAAAAAAAAAAATAGGCTTTGAATCTGTTTCTTGGAATTTCTATCTAAAATAAAAATAAAGTAGAATTAAAAATTAGTGGGTTTCCTTTTTTAAACACTTTTTTCTTTATTATTTATTTCTGCCCCCCAAAAGGTTTGTCTAACAGTTTATTTTTACTATGAAAAACACTGAGGGGGGGGGGGAACCTTAGGAAATGGTTTTTCATGAAGGGCTTCATCTTTCTTCTTCTATTGTTTTTTCATGTGATATTTTTCAAATTTATTATGGCTTTATACGTATTCATCAGCAGTCACTGTACTTATGAATCAGGAAAAGTCCCCTTTTCAGATTTTCATCTGGAAAGAAAAAAAGATTGATTACACCAAAACCTTACTAAGCTGCCATCCTGTCCATGCGAACAAAATTTAAGTGTATGCAATATGTCAGTTGAAATCAATCAGAAAAAAATCTATTACTTAGTACTCTGTTCATTGTTGACCAAAAAAACCACAACTTTTTATGCAAATATCAAATTAGCGGGCAAAACATTAAAAATGAAGACTTGGGAAAGAAGTAGATAACAGCTAAGAGATAAAAAAAAATAAATACAACTGTGTATAATGGAATTGTTAAGTGCACAGTAAGGGAAAACAGGTACTCCCAGGTGGCATTGTTCTATATAGCCTCATGCCTCATCCTAGAAAAAGAGAATTGTGCTTCTGTATATCCAGCAAATATCCATGGGTTCACAAAAAGAAAAGGACAGCATTTTCAGTTTATTACTGTCAGCTCTCTTTACATATTGTTGCAACTGACACTTTTTAAAATATTAAACACAGTGGAAGAAACTTTGACAAAGCCTAAAATTTGAAAGAGCAGTAAGGTAAGCCCACCAAGCAAGTGATTTATCACTACAGCTTGCATTCACCTCACCTGCCTGCCAATTTAAAGATCATGTACGCTTAATGAAGTCAGTTCCCCAGGGGAATTATGGCATTACTCTTTACAAATAACATAAATATTAACGAGGATTTTACTTCCTATCCATTAAAAATCTGTAGGTTGTAATACCTCCAATTAGAATAACATCAATTCTCACCTTCCCCAAATCCTCGGTTTTATAATCAATAAGATTTTGTGGATTTGATATTTACTTTTAATCCAGGATTCAAAAGTCTTTTCAGATGTAAACTTACAAAACATCACTAAAGCACACATTGTTCTCCTCACTCACAAAAAAAAAAAAAAAAAAAAAAGGTGCTGTAACAAGCTGGAAGGCTTGTCTAAAAAAAGGGAGCTGATGAGGCTGGATTTACAGCTTCCCAGATACTTCAAGGCAACTCCAACGCCCACATCGTGAAGACGCAGTAAATGCAGCCACCTCGCGGCACATCTAACCAGGATGAGCTGCCAGAAAGGCCTGCTGCAGATGTATCCATGCAGAAACACGGCCACCAGAAACTAGGCTCCATCCACGTTCTGCTAAGTGTTTTCAGCTGGACTGGTGAGGTGGCCTCACTGGGCCACAGTGTTTTCTGTTTAGGCAGGTGCAGGTTGTGTGCCTCGTTCAGGGTGTGCTAGCAGGCTGGGTGGCCATGCCAACACACCTCCTTCAGCAGCATTGTCATTTTAGATCCAGGTAAGCTACATGTCGAATTATATCTTTATTTTAACATATTTCTTGGTAACATCTCCATGTTTACAGACTCTGTGCAGCTTGACCAAACCTGAGAATGGGTGTCTCTATAAGGGTACTTTTGCAAGAGAAACAGAGAGAGGTAGCAAAGGCAGGTCCAGACAAAAACAGAGGAGTTTTCCTGGAAAGGTAAATGAATTAACTCAAGGTGTGATTTGATGACAGTTCAAACTAATCTGTGGTGGAGCTGCCACCAGTTTCCTTCAGCCCTAAACATAATCTCACCAGAAAAGTAACATGTTAGTGTAAGCAGGGCCCCCTACAACTCCAGATAACACTACTTGACTGCAGCCCTGATGAGAAAGACTTGGGAGCGTTGGTTGACAGGAAGCTCAACATGAACTAGCAGTGTGCACTTGCAGCCTGGAAAGACGACTGTATCCAAAGTGTGGCCAGCAGGACAAGGGAGGTGATTCTGCCTCTCTACTCTGCTCTCATGAGACCCCACATGGGGTCTCTTCATTCAGCTCTGGGGTCCCCAGCATAAGAAGGATGTGAACCTCTTGGACCAAGTCCGGAGGAGGAAGGACCATGAAGATGATCAAAGGGCTAGAGCACCTCTTCTCTGAAGACAGGCTGAGAGTTGAGGTTGTTCTTCCTGGAAAAGAGAAGGCTTTGGGGAGACCTTAAAGAAGCCTTCCACTACCTGAAGGGGGCCTACCAGCCACCTGGAGAGGGACTTTTTACGGGAATATGTAGTGATATGACAAGAGATAATGGCTTCAAACCTTAAGTGAGCAGGTTAAGATCAGATATAATAAAGAAATTCTTCCCTGTGAGGGTGGTAAGGCACTGGAACAGGTTACCGAGAGGAGCTGTGAAAGTCTCACCCTGGAAATGTTCAAGACCGAGTTGGACAGGGCTTTGAGCAATCTGGTCTAGTAGAAGGTTCCAAGCTCATGGCAGGGGGATTGGAACTAGATGAGTGGTAAGATCCCTTCCAACCCAAACTATTCTATGATGATTCTATGGTTCTACTTTATTCCACCACTAATACTGCAGCTCCAGGCTATTTGCAATAGGTAGCCAATTGACAGGCCTTCCCATACTTCATTTCAGTACAAACACAAACCAATTGTTTCTCCCTCACATCAATTTATAATTCAGCTAATCTTAACATAACATATGGCCTATACAAGATGTATTGCCTACACTGGGCTCTAGAGTTCTGGCATATAAATGTGGATTAAAACCCAGGAAGTTTTCCAAGCAATAGGAGGAAGCCAAAATCGGTATTCATGGGTGCTGCTATATAGGTTACTCTTTCGAAGGGTGTGGCAGGCAAAAAAAAAAGGTTTTATTAAAATACTAAGGACCTGCACTTAGTTCTGGTGCTTCTAACAGACTCAATTCTCTGCCTACATATGATTACCCCTGCAATCCTGTCACTCATTTACCAAAGCAAAACGCACTACTAGAGGATAAGAGAGCAACTTCTGGTATAAATACATTCAGAATAGAGAAGTTCCATTATGGACCAATTTGAAAATTAACATTACCTGGAAATTTAATCGTTTTGTACTCTTCAAAACCTCTTACACTCAGCTTTGCAATTAAACTCATGAACCGCATTTTGAGAACACAATGGTAGGTAACCAGAAACTACTTCAGTGTATGACTTCTTGTAGTAAAATTAATTAACTGATTTGGGGCTAGGTGTTTTTCTTTTTTTTCCTGCCTACACTGCAGCACACTTCTGAACACAACAGCAGATAGCTATTCTGTCTAGGTTCTCACTAGTTGGTGAAATACCAGCTGATCCTGTCATTTTCCACCAAACTTTCTTTTAGTAGGGTCCACTCAATTTAAAATTAAGCATTGTTATTACCTTTCTTTCTACTCCAACACGTTAAAACTATTAAATGTGTAATTACATTATAAAAGTGATACATATCTAATAAGTAATATATTTTATTTTTCTTGTCCTTAATTCAGCTTTTATTTCAGCAGTATAGAAAAAGTACAGTCTTGGATTATACTACTTTTAACACTGGAATAAATTAAAATATATTGGAATAATTAGCAGCATACATTTCTGTGAAAACTGCACCAGCTTTCATAACAATTACTCTCTAAGTATTTACAAGAGGAGATTCAGGTAAGCATGCTATTTGAAAAGGCCAAGCTGTCAAATGCTTCACTCACAGAAATATTTTTTTTCTAATTTTGTGTATGGTAACTCCTTTTTTTTCCATCTTAAATTATGCAAATATCTTCTCAGCCCCTACACTACACTAATTATTATGCTTCTATCTTAAACTTTTTAGAGTGGCCATGGCTATGTCTGATATTCAACAACTAAATTACATTTTTTAATTAAATTTAGGAACTGTATCTTTACTTGTCACTTACGAATATGGAAATTACTCATCTACAAAATCATTTGCACATGCACTGAGAAACTTAGACTTTGGATTAGACTTCTCTACAAATAAATCGAAGGAAAAAGGTGATCTCCAGGTAAAGGCTATGAGTCTCCACTTGAAGCATTTGTCAGGATGAAAAGCCTTTGTAATTCTCCTGTGTCTTGTAACTCCATTAACAAAATGTAAATAGTAACTATATAATTATATAGATCAGTGGTGCATAATAAAAGTACAAATAAAAATGATATGGTATCATAGAATGATATATCCACAGAGCTGTTTAGGTTGGAAAAGACCTTTACAGTCATCAAATCCAATTGTTAATACAGCACTTCCAAGTCCACCACTAAACCATGTTTCCAAGCACCACACCTACCTGTCTTTATAATATTTTTAATAATAATGACTCCACCACTTGCTTGGGCAGACTGTTCCAATGCTTAACAGTCCCTCCTGTGAAGAATTATTCCCTAACAGCCAATTTAAACCTGGTGCAACTTGAGGCCATTTCCTCTTGTCCTATCACTTGTAACTTGGGAGAAGAGACCGCCCCCTACCTCTGCACTCTACAACCTCCTTTCAGGTAGTTGTAGAGACCAGTAAGGTGTCCCCCTCAGCCTCCTTTTCTACAGGCTACACAACCTCAGCTTTCTCAGCTGCTCCTTATTAAGTCCTGTGCTCCAGCCCCTTCACCAGCTTTGTTGTTCTTCTCTGGACCGGCTCAAGCACATCTTGTCATGAGGGACCCAAAACTAACACAGGATTCAAGGTGTGGCCTCACTAGTGCTGAGTACAGGGGGTGGATCATTGACCCAATCCTGCTGATCACGCTATTGCTGATACTACTGCTGGCACAAGTTATTGCAGATACTTGCAGGAACAGGGAAAAATCTTTGTTGGCATTCACAAAAATAATGAGGAGCAAGATGGCTTTAACATGAGCAGGAGAACACTCCCCTCTGGGAATGAGCCTTATCCTTACTGGGGTCGTATCTGAATGTGGCCTGAAAAGTAAGTTAGGAACAGGAAAAGTGCAACAACTGCTTCAGTGAAAAGGGATAATTTAGGGCGGTCTCCCCCTCAAGCACCAGGGTGTGCAGAGGGCAAGCAGAGGTGAACAACCACTTAGCCTTCCTTTGAAATCCACTCAAAACATCTGTCCCCTTCTTGCTCTCATGACAGCACGCTTGAAGAAAGGTGAAACAACTCTGTGAAATGTAGCTCTTTCAAGAGTACTTATCTGCTATCTAGTAAAAACCTATTCTGCAAGCAAACCAGAGGCTCTCAATGTTTTTATATGAAAACACTCCCTTTTAGACAAGTTTACCTTCAGGTACTACTAATAATTACCTGCTGACCTCAGTGGCTGTTTTTATCTCCCTTCCTAGTGGTTTGAAGGCCACACATAAAGCTAGCTGGAAATTTAAGAAAAAGAAAGAAAAAGCCAGCCTCATTTGTGCATTAACTTCCTAGTTAATACGTTTGCTCCAGCTGATTTTGGAAAATGCCTTAAGATTTACATTTGTATGGAAGAAATTAAGTACACATGAGGGGGGAACACTATGTGTTATATATACATCTTTAAATAACAAGACAGGAAACATAATTTATCACATGAAAACAACATATGCAGACAAACTCACAGCCCTGAGAATACAACAGTGAAATTCAAAATTGTACCTCATTCTAGTTTTTCTGAGACATAAGAAAAATTTTAATGTATTAAATAATGTAACAACACATTAATGCTAGTATAACATTAGTCTCCAGAATTGTTTATTCCTAGGTGTTGAAAAGTTAGGGGTATTCAGAAACAGCTGATGTTGCCCAGGGAAAAATCTACTTAATTTCAAGTTTTCAGGATGAAAACCTTCTGACTCTTAGCAAACGTTTTGTCACCTCTGAAGCAAGAAAGCCTCCAAATTTTGATTACTTAAATTTGGGGTAATTACTGAAGATTCACAGTATGTTTGCCCTGTCTCCAGCAACTTCTACAGCTGACCATTAGAGACATGACACTGTGCTAGATGACACATTGTATGGATTTCTTTTGTTACCAAATTGATCATTCTCCAAGAATGCCTCCCTCTCCTAAAATAAAATGTGAAAACTTGGATCTGAACTTCCCCCATAATAAATGCTGCAAGCCACAGGTATAATACATCATCAAAAGACAAGCAATTACTTGTGTTAAAATATAAGAAATACTCTGAAGTGTAATTTAGGAAAAAAAAAAGTAAATAACAAAACAAACTGAAATGAAAAAATAAAAACATGACCACTAAGGTTAAAAATAATGTTGTGAGACTAGATTTATAATTCAATCTGTATACACAAATTAAAAAAAAAAAAAAGTAATTTTTCCTGGCTAGTGACTAAATTTCCTCCAGAATTTATCGTTCAGTCTTAATTTCATGGTAATGAGTTATGAATCTTTTATTGAAATGCATGCTTATGAGTCTTTTAATTTTATTGGAGGATATATGGATCTTCCATTTAAGTAATATTATTTCTGAGTCTTAATGATCTTTTTTCTTTTTTTCAACAGTACAATATTATTACTTTTCAAGTGTTCAAGATCTTTCATTTTGGTACTGATTTACAGCACTTGTTAATAATAGTACTGCTTCTATTTCCTGGAACCAATATAGTAATTCAGGAGTGACCTGCACTGCCTAAGATACCTTTGGTGCTGATGCTGCACATGCATATCTGAATCATGCATCTCCACCAGTTAATTCCTTCAACAGTTTGCCCTGTTTGGACCAAGGTAAAGGCTAATCTGCCCCAAATCAGAAGATTTTCAGATTTCTTGCAGCTTTATCTTTTCTAAAGGCAATATCTTTTCTATTCTTTTCTAGATGGTTGCAATTCACTGAATGCTGAAAACTATACAGGTTACAGACATACACAGTTCTTTTTTAAAAAATAAGCAAACAACCAAATCAAGGTAGGTCACTTCTAAAATAGATCAATTAGCTGTATGTGGGATAAATCTCTGCAGACTTTATCAAGATAAGGTTAGACCTTCAGTTATTAAAGATGGAAACAGAATTCCTTCTGTTCTTTAATAAAAACAAGACTCCTTTCTGCTATTATTAATTAAAAGTTCTAACCTCTTTAAGGAGTACTAATATGACTAGTATCATGTTTAAATTTGTATATTTAAAAGAAAGACAGAAACTGTAAAAATGAGACATTTTGTAAGAGTAAGTAAAAATCAGAGAAATTCCTCATTAAACATTTTGACAGTGAGTGGAAGAGCAGAATCTATCTTTTGCAATATTTTTATTATATTAGTTTGTGATCCAAGATGCAAAACTAAAATCCTTCTTTTTACTTTTTAAATTCTGAAAGTTCAGAGTGGGGTTTCTTATTTGGACTTGGGTCACTTGTACTGTTGTTACATGCCTCTGTGTTGCTTTTATTGATTTTCATCTAAAATGACATTTTTAGAAAGAGCTTATTTAGTGCCATGTTGAAGCTAAAAGCTGCAATCTTAAATCTTTCTCTTTGAAAGATGCAAACCCTAAAAAACCACTGTAGTTACCAGTTTCCTGTACTTTATAGCCCCAAACATTGTTTTTGCGCAATGCAGGAAACACAAGATGTAGTCTAGAAAACAATTCAATGACCCATTCAGAACAAGACAACTAAAACAAACAGAATATAAGGAATCTGGTTTCTGTTTGTACAAAACAAGGACTGAGTGGCATGGCAAAGCCTGGCATAGCAATTAAAACTAAAAACACTCAAAACCAGCCAGTTAAAGGGCTTACGGATGAGGATCACTAAGACAGTCTCATGGGTGAAGCAGCAATTCAAACTGCTCCTTTCATGTCCTCTCTGCTGGTACAGCATACCAGAAGCAACTGAGAGAAGTTCATTTGGGATGAGACTAAAGAGTGTGGAAAAAAAAGCCTGGGTAATTTAGAGTCAGTCTGGTATTTTTGGTTCAGGCCCAGTTCAGGGTGTTGTATTGATCTGGTTAGCTCTGCCATGCTGCCACAACGAGGCTTGAATACTGATGCGGAGAATTCCACAAAACACACAGCATGGCCCTGTGAGTAAAAAATTGACTTAGTGTTATAGAAATTTCTCATTACCACTGTAGAGATGTTTGTTTGGGGTATAGGAGAGAGTGAAGGAGGGAGGGAGGGAGTGTGGCCTGTTCCACAGCAGCTATCACAGTATAAAACACTTCTCATGGAAACATCTTAAGACATTTTATAAATATTGATGAAGTCTCCAGAGACTGTAACAATTTTCGGCAATAATATGCTTGTATTGTGGAAAGTTACTCTGATGTCTGGAGGAGTTAAGGAATTGCACAAAAACATAAATGAGTAAACAAACTCTCAGTAAATGTGGGTTGAGAAGAACTGTAAGAAAATACTGTGGCATAAACATGGGGTGGGAAGGAGGGAAGCTGATTTCTCCAGAGTGATGCTCCATGTTTCCCCCTCCAGAGGTTTACGGCTACTGCCTGTCACCAGCCTGCCACCAAGAACACACAACCCTTCTTGCAGGACAGTGCTGGTCAGCAGGGCTCTGACCTCCCTGCTATTTAAGCTTTTTCTTCTAGAGTGCCTGGGATAGTCACCCATCTTACTTCTCCTTTACTATAGCTCGGTGCCTTTCCAGACTGCAGCAACTACGTCAGGAGAGATGCTTACCTTGCTTCACTTTCTCTGCGATAAATTTATGGCCCAAGACATGCAGCTGAAAGTGGATTTATTTTTTACGAATACACTTATCTTAATATGCCTGCAATTTTGTTAGTAGACAAGTACTTGGAAGCAAACTGCAAAAAGTCCATTAAGTGTTGTGAACGCTCTCAGCCTACATGCAATTTCAATTTAACTAATGTTCTTCAATAACATGGCACCTGACAGACAGGAATAGTTCCATTCAAAAAATAAAATGCATGAGAAATTTCAATGACTACTAATTTTGTGAATACATAACATTAAGGAAATTATATTATTAAAAATTAGGTTCTTCCACATAAGATCCAGTTGGCAAAACAATGTATTTCAGTACTAATAGTATTTCGACTTGTACTCCTATAAAACTATTATTGTACACCACACAGTGATCATAGTGATTGCTCTCATAACCAAACAGGGAAAGACATATTACCAATGGGGAAAAAAAAAAAAAAAAAAAGAAAGAAAGAAAAAAAAAAGGAATGAAACTGCCCTAACACATGACAAAAAAAGGCTTTTAAGACTTGGGCTTCTTTTTGCTGAAGTTATTGGGGTTTTTTATAGAATGAGCTCTCAATTTGGCTGTTTACATCACAATAGAAAAAGAGGACTGGCCACTTATCAATGCCAAGTCAGAGCAGTGACTGAAATCTGCATATTCACTAGTATTTGTTTTCACAGGTTCCCCTCCTGAGTGCCTGGGTTACAAGGACAAGTGATGGACATAGCTGCTGGCTTCCAGGGAGAGTTAAGCCATGAATTGCCTTTCTATTCACTAATCTAACCACACTGAATTTGTAAGCATGATTGTTCTTAAGCACCTCAAGTACCTTTAAATATTAAAAAGTATGCATTTATCTGTCTGGAATTGTGGAGAGGGGGTGGATATTTATTATACAGGGATACAAAAATGTCCTCATATTGTATATGTAATTGTCCATGAAAACACTAAAAAATTAGTTGTGACTGGACTTCTTCAGGTGAACACTCCGGTGGGCAGTGACTGACTTAACCTCTTTTGCCTGTCCGTAGTGATATAGAAATTGCTGCTCTAAAAAAGTCACAGGAGAGTTTATAAAGGTTTCGGCAGACAGGCCATGCACCTCCCAGAATACAAATTATTAGGACTTAGCTCCAAATCTTCAGAAGTTTTAGTTATTACTTTCTTTACTCTCTTTCCTTGGAGTTTTTCTACTCTCTCAGCCTAGTAAGCCTTATGCTACTTTTGTTGTTGTTATCATGAAACACTCAGAATATATTTCTGGAGTGAGTCTTTAGAGTGTGTGTCAGACCTGTTTATCAAATACAGGGCAGACTTATTCTGCTTCTTCATTCTGGAAAAAAGTTAATCAGCAACAGGAAGAAGCCAATCTGTGTGGACTAAGTCCACTAGATAGCAAAGATGAAGACCCTTTTCAGATACAGTATTGAAAAATCCCAGCAAAATGAAATATAAATTTGATATTGAAAATGGAAGAAGTATGAACAGTGACCAAAAGTTTCATGTGAAAAAAAAATAGATATGTATGTATGTAAATGTGACCAAACACTGAAGATCCCAAATATGAGTTTTATTTACATCGAAATGTTTTTTAATGCAGGAAGAGTTCACTGATACTGAATTACAACTATTTGTTCAAACAAATTCATGGGAAATTGTAATTTTCTGTATTTTTTTCACTTATTGAAATCACAGCTTTCAGTGATGAAAGTAATAAATTAGTATGTCTCAGAAATTTCCTTAATTTAGTCAGAGGTCAGAAATGGTATTATCTCTTATTGATGTAGTACTCAATAACAGTAAAAATGCACAAATACAATGCAAACAGCTACACTGAGTCAGAAACATCTATCAACAAAGAATACATTGGTATTCTTTCCTTCAAAAAGGCTCATCCACACATTTTTGATATTTTTCTTTTAAACCTATCCTTCAAATAATAGGTTTTAAACCAGAGCATAAAATGTGATTAACTGCTCAGAGTAGATAAAAGGTAGATATCTTAAAAAGTCATTTTTAGTTTTCTTAGAAGCCCTCCTGGCTTTGCCTTTTTTTCCTGTAAAAAGAAAGTAAATTAAACTAATCCAAGACAGTTATAACTGGAGCTCTAGGCAGCCTTGCTAAAGTGCTTGGTTAACTGGATGGGAGAGTTTTCCTTTCTACTAAACCTTTCATCAAATGAACTCATCTGTTTTACCTGACTTCTGTAGTGAGGCATGACTTGTAATTTGGCAGGTTTCATATTTTATTTCTAATAATTACATAATATCAGTAAAATATTCCTCATTGAACACTGGAACTTAAAGAAAATTTTCTTCTAATCGTGTTTTCCCCTAATCCTGTTACTATAAAAGGAGGTTGGATGTGGTCTTTTTTAGCTATAAGAAGACTTCAGCATCCATACAAGGATAGCAAGAGAGCAGACCTCATTTGTACCACTTCAGTACTCTTCTCCCCTTTTGTGGAAGTATCAGGAAACATAGGACTAAAAAGATCATTAAAGATCATTTAGTCTAACCCCAAGGACTGAGACAGAATAAAATGTATACAAAAAGATATAGGTAAGATAATAATCTAAGTCTGCCATTAAGTACAATTTTCTTTCAAATTCCAGGTGAATGTGCAATTGGTTTAAAAAATTATCTCCTGATTTGAATTAACTTCTTAGGGCCAATTCTGCATTTTTACTAGTCATTAGGTGAAGACTTAATTCTCCTTGAGTCATTAGAATTGTCTGTGAAAGAAAAGCACAGTATCTTAAAATATGCAAAACACAGACTGAAAACCAAAGAATACCCTAATGGTGAAGGACTTCCTTCTTTGTGTATTGATTTGTTGAAGGGGAGGTTTAATGAAAAATTGTGATATTGAAAAATTATCTTTTCTGTACTCTGAGTATGAAATAATTAGATAATTAATAGGAAAATAGGCAGAAATTTTTCTAGACTATAAAAGAATTATATAATTCCACTGTAAAGAAGCTCTTCCTCATATTCAGGTAGAACTTCCTCTCCCGTTGCCTCTTGCCCTATTGCTTGGCACCACTGACAAGAGTCTGGATATATCCTCTTGGTACCCTCCCTGCAGATATTTATACACATTGATGAGGTCCCCTCACAGTCATCTCCTCCAGGATGAACAGGCCCAGCTTCTTCAGCCTATCCTTGTAAGAGAGATGCTCCAATCCCCTAATCATCTTTGTAGCCCTCAGCTGGACCTGCTCCAGGAGCTCCATGTTTCTCTTCTACTGAGGAGCCCAGAACTGGACACAGCACTCCAGATGAGGCCTCACCAGGGCTGAGCAGATGGGCAGAATCATCTTCCTCAACCTCCTGGTAATGCTGTTCCTGATGCACCCAGGATACCACTGGCCTTCTTGGCCACAGGAGCACATTGCTGGCCCATGGACAGCACCCATGTTATTTGTTGGTTACCCAGACCCCCAGGTTCTTCTCTTCAGAACTGCTTCCCAGCAAGTTGGCCCCCAGCCTGTTAAAGGTGCCTGGGGTTATTCCTCTCCAGGTGCAGGATCCTGCATTTGCCTTTGTTGAACTTCAAACAGTTCTTCTCTGCCCATCTCTCCAACCTGTCGAGGTCCTCCCGAAGGGCTGCACAGCCCTCTGGGGTATCAGCCACTGCTCCCAGCTTTGCGTCATCAGTGAACTTGCTGAGGAGGCCTCTGCCCCTTCATCCAAGTAATTGATAAACAAGTTAAACAATACTGGGCCCAGTACTGAACGCTGGGGGACACCACAAGCGACAGGCTTCCAATTAGACCCTGTGCCGCTGATGATGGCCTTCTGGGATCTGCTGTTCAGCCAATTCTTAATCCACCTCACTCATGCAGTCCACGCTTCCTGAGTTTGCCTGAGGATGTTATGACAGCCAGTGTCAAAAGCCTTGCTGAAGCTGAGGTAGACAGTCTCCATACAGGAAGCTGTTTCATCAAAGAATATTATTGTAGTTGCAGAAGTAATTTTCTCAGATTCAGCCTTTAGGAAATGCCAGAATTAGGAGGGCCCATTTCTTTAAAACATTTTTCCACAATGCCTTTGTAAATACATCAGCTTCACAGTGCTCATTTGATGAACATTTATTCAACATTTCATTATTGTTGGATGCTTAGCCCAATATCTTATTTACTACAAATTATTCAAACCCTAGTTTGAAAAAGCAATCAATTTCCTCATGGGCTTTTTAAAGGCTACCTTCATTTATGCTAAAGAAAAGCATCAGGACGAGTCATGTCCTTTGCAGATGAGGGCTGTCACAGCAATGCTGATTTCACAGCTAGGAAGTTGTGACACAGTGATGCCACGTGAGATGAGTCCACAAATACCAAGTCAAATCTAGGTGAACTGAGGTACGTGGAGGCTCGCCATTCAGACAGAACTGAGCATATTTTCATGGGAAAAATAGCTGATGTGGAAATAACCTTACCTTTCCCATGGAAAAATCTCACGTCAAGATAAGATTATCCCTCATGGAATCTTCCTCTCAATCACTGAAGTGCGCCTCTACAAATGGGGTTGTGAGATAGTTTAGCACATAGAGAAACTTGATAGGCTTGCCAAATTTCATTCTTAGGAAGGACCTGGGGTAGTTTGGGTTTTTTTCTTTTTCTCTCTCTCCTTTGTGAATTTTCCCCCTAAAGATCAAAGGGAAGCAATTCCTAAGAACCAAGAGATCTGTGGTATGATTGGGAGAGCCATACGCATTTGCAGCACCCGTCAGACCTCAGAAGACATCCACTGGCCCAGAGTGGATATGCTTAGACCACCCCCTCCCACTGACTGTATCCTGTATAGAAACAAAGCAGCGGGATAAGAGTTAAACACAGAAAAACTGCTTAGTGCTTATGCTCTAGAGCTGTCACAATGATGACATTCAAACATTAACTTCAGCACTTATATGGTATTCTTTGGGACCATTCATATCTGGCCAAGCCAAGATAGCTATTATATAGGTATTTAAATCTGAGCTAGTTGCCCTAGGCTCTCTTTAAAGCCAATAGAGAGAAAGAAACAGTTCTAGGCCATGATTCAACTCCTCTTAAGGCAGGTGTTCAAAATAGGTCAGATGAATCATGCCCTAAAAGCATCTGTTTCTTTCCATTGACAATGAAGGGGCCAACACCAACAAGCTCAAATGCAAACTTCTGTCACATAAAAGACTTTTGAAGTTTGGGGAATTGAACCCCACCTATGCCCTTACAAACAGGTTGAGTACCATGTCTCAACCTTCCCAGGAGCAGCCTTGCTAGGAAAAAAGGCTCTTCTTTACTCATCCTCAAACACATTCCTGAAAGTGCATCTTTATCTTTTCCCCTTCACATAGGAGTTGTTTTCCTATTCCCTTCTTTCAGAGGCTCATGTCACCTTGAGCCTCACAACATGTCCTTCTACCAGCACTAGTCTAAGTGCTTTCCCTACTTCCTCAGGCACTTCCCCTCCTCTGCAGCCTTCTCCAAAGTGCATTTATCCCTTGCAGCTGCATTTCATCATCCCATCTGCTGTCTTGCCAGTGCCTGCATTAACTGTTTCTCTGCTTGAAAGA
Source organism: Empidonax traillii (assembly GCF_003031625.1). Taxonomy (NCBI): domain Eukaryota; kingdom Metazoa; phylum Chordata; class Aves; order Passeriformes; family Tyrannidae; genus Empidonax; species Empidonax traillii. The sequence continues at coordinate 490,398 of NW_020955362.1, read as the reverse complement.
ACTTGTGAACCCTACCCCACACCATGTCTTCAGATACTTTTATTAGCATTTTGTTAGCATACTGGAAAGCATGTGTGCATTTTAGGTTATTGCACTTGAAGGAAACAGTCTGGGAAAGTAATAAAATAACATAAAAAAAATTAAGTCTTATGGACCTTTTGAAATAAAATAAATTTTTGTTTTCTCCCCTCAAAAAGTATCCTACAATATTCAAAAACCCTGCTGTAATACTAAAAATATTGCAGCAGCATAGTACTGGTGATTCTGTAGTTCAGCCATTATTAAAATGAAGCATGCAAGTATACAGAAGCGAGTTGCATGAATTAAGAAACTGCGACTTTTTTCCTTTTCAAGGGGAACTACAGTCTGCACACTCCAGGGAAAAAATTGTTAACTGTGTTTCACAGAAGTTAGAAGTTAAGGGTAGCTTGCACCAATACAAAACAGCAGCAGCACAGACAACTCCACAAAAAAAAGGAGACAGTGTCTCATGAATTCTTAATTCATTAAGGAATGAATATACTCCTACAATTTGTAAAGAAATAACTCTGTTCTGAAGAACAAGGTAATTTGGGGAAAGGAAGAGTAGCTAATCACTTTCCTTTTGATCTGAAAATACACCTAAGCATCACTATATGTAGTTGAAAGAACAAGAGGTGAAGGTAAAAATAAAACTATAAATATTAAAAATGCTGTAAGAAATCCCAATCTCTGTGAAGTTTTCCCAGTTACTAAATAGTAGCTATCATATAAAAGAGTAAAAAGCATATAATAAACAGAATAACTTTTGTCTCTATACTACATGATTTTTTCTCTGTTTCTAAGCCTTAATTTTCCAATCCCAAGTCATCAACTCATCTAGATGTGAAGAAAACAAAAGCATAGTGTAGTCTTAGTGCAAAATGGAAGAACTCTGGAAGTGAAGGCCAGGTTGGATGGGGCTTTGAACAACCTGGTCTAGTGGAAGGTGTCCCTGCCCATGGCAGGGTGGTTAGAACTAGATGATCTTTAAGGTCTCTTCCGAACCAAATTGTTCTGTGATTGCACGATTCTGTGAAAATAAAGATGTTATTTTAATTTTATGTATGTGGAAAGTATTACTAAATGAGATTGAACTATTCATTTACATTCAGCTAGGTGCATCCTTGTAGCATTACAAGCTATTTCATGACTAAGTATACTTCAACACATGCAACTCCATTGAATTTTTCCCATCTATCATTTTCTCTTTTCCGTGTGGTTCAGAGAAGATATGCAAGTATTAGTATAGGGTAGGGGGAGCTTCTCTGAACCAGCCTTGAAAATGAGACGTATACATTAAACAAATCAATTTTATTGAATTAATTCATGCTATTTGCCTGTATTTTCCACGACAGCATATTTGTACTTCTAACATTATTAACGTTTGCTAAAGATTCGTACTAACATGGAGTAAGGTGCAAGATGACACTCTATTCTTTAAGTTGCTCAGTTACTCATGCTTGAAAACTAGTCATCCTGAAAGTTAGCAAACTACTTGGGAGAAGTTCACAGATATATATCCTCCATATCTGTCTAGATCCTGCCATGATATCTGTGGAGGCAATCCTTTATGTTCCTATGTCCTTATGAATTTTTATACTACACTCTTGAGGTGCTGTTTTTCAGCCTAATCTCCTTTGTATCGGGTTTGCCTTTCATACAGCAACTGCCTCTAGAACAAATAAAATGAAACATAACTTCATGCTGTTCCTCAAAGCCTGACTGTTAAGACATTTTTAAGGCAGTGTAACTCAGGGTCTCTCAATTAATATTGGAGGGCAAAAAAAAAAGACTTCCAACTGACATCTTATATAAATTAGGTTTAGTTTATCCAGTAGGAGAAGTACCAAGTACTGTTCATGCCAAAAACTCCAGATGTGTGTCTCAGTCAGGATTGCCTTTTGCAACGTGGTGGAACAGGACTTGTCTGTAGATCAGTTCAATAAGCCATGAAAGAAAAGGTTCTATTTGTCCAAAAGTTCTGAGGGAATAATTCATTTCTGCCAGGTTTTTGAGTTTCCAGGACAACCTCATGTTTTATTAAGTGGGAAATTGAAAAAAGAATGAACTGGAAAGATATTACTTTGCAAGAGATTGCTTAGATAAGATTTGTTAAGGAGATTGACATTTACAACAATAAAATCTATTTATGGTTTTTGCAGCCACCAGAAAAAGCAGATCAGATTGCAGTTGATTTAGGCTGGCCAAATGCATTCTTGGGAAATGAAACAAACAGCGTCTGTGTATCAGCATACAGCTGACAGGACTGATACTGTAATGGCCTACAATGGCCATGTGCCAATACTGTTATCCTGTCTCTAAGTAGCTAGCTACCTGTTAAAGTTACCTGCTGTGCTGGTTTTGACTGTGGGACAGGTAGTTTTCTCCACAGTAGCTGGCATGGGACACTGTTTTGGATTTGTGCTGCAAACAGTGTAGATAACAGGGGAATGTTTTCCATATTGCTGAGCAGAGTCAAGGCCTTTTCTGCCTCTTACCCCACCAGAGAGCAGGCTAGGGGTGCACAAGGATTTGTGCGCAGGAAACAGAGCCAGGACAGCTGACCCCAACTGACCAAAGGAATGTTCCACACCGTATGGTGTCATGCTCAGCATGTAAAGCTGGGCGAAGAAGGAGGAAGGGGTAGACATTTGGAATTATAGTGGTTTTCTTCCCAAATCATCATTATGTATGATGGAGCTTGGCTTTCTTGGAGATGGCTGAACATCTACCTGTGCATGGGAAACATTCTTTGCTTTGCTTGTGTGCATGGCTTTTGTTTTCCCTACTGAACTGCCTTTACTTCACCCTGTGAGTTTTCTCACTTTTATTCGTCCAGTTCTCTCCCCCATCCTCACATAGGGGCGGTGAGTGAGCAGCTGTGTGGGGCTTAGTTGCGCATCATTTGTCCAGAAGGAATAAAAAAAATGATTTTCTGAGTTTATTTTGACTGTCTTTTTAACTGCTGTCTTGTTACTACCAGCACCTTGCCAAAGAAACCAAAGTATCTTTCTTCAGCCATTTTAGCCAGTGCTTTTGGTTAACATTCTTTGTTCTTAAATTTCAGGAATAAAAACATACAGTAGTTATTATATACATTACTGTGAATTAACATCTGTCTCAGATTTCTCCGTGAGTTCCTCAACACAATTTGCACAATTGTGCAAGCATCAACCATAATCAAATAATTTAAATAACTGTTTCTGTGCTTCATCTCCCCAGTCAGCCTCTCTGAAGCTATACTAAGGCCATGAAAAATCCAGTGCATAAAATCACAACCCGCAAAAGCATAGTAAAAGCATTTCACAATTAAAAATTATTTTTAATTCTCCATATTGATCATGAATGGCATTGGGAATTTGGGCAGGTCCTCAAGATTTATGGCCAACACATACCTCTTCAACACCACTATGAAACCAATATGCAGAAAGACCTAGAACCAGTGATATTTCCTTCAGAAATAATTCATTATCTTTCACCTTCTTTCAGTTTATTGGGCAAGCAGTACAGTTTTCTCATTCTTTCTGTAGTATTACAGTATCAGATGCCCACTGACTATCAGCAGTGACCCCACTCCTTTGGTATAGTTTTCTTTATTTCTGAACAGGAAATTTATCAATACACTGGGAAGTGTGCGTGTGTATGTGTTTGTGTGTGAGGGAAGGACACCATTTGAGCACTTTCTGGTTTTGAACATTTAAACAGAGCTTTCAAATAATTTCCTCACTTTTCTCTTGCAGGCCCTAGAGCTAAGAACATATTAAAAACTGTAAATGGATTTCTGATGCTTATATTGCTTCAAGAACTAGAACCTTAAGAAAATTTCCTAATTAGTGCTACATTCAACACCTGTGAGGAATGTAATCGTTTCCAGTCTATCTAGAGAAGTTCTCTTCCAGTGTATCCTAAATCTACAGTCTTTGTACCTTCCATTTACTCTAACAGATAATTAAACAAAAATTTCATTAAGCTTAATCTGCACTGAAATTAATCTCTGCAGAGCAAATCTTTGTTGATCATGAAACAGCAGCTCAGATCAGGAGTCTTATTTTCTGGTGGTAATTATTTGCAACAATAATTCCCATTTCTCATTTCAGCATGTCAATATACAGTTGACAAACATTGGAGACAGGCTGTTACAAATAATTAAAAGATTGTGATTGCTACTTTGAACATACGTGAAAGCACATGTATGTGCATCTTCAGTTAGAGTTGTATTCTTTCAGCTTGTTATTCCAAAAATAAAATGGTTGTAAAATGGTAGGCATTTCTGTGTGCCTTTCTTGTTCAGATACATGCCAGAAATTAATTTTCAAGCTTAACTGAAGGACTTAAATTGTTTTTACAGTTTTCTGCACTTAAATATTACCCTTTGCACTACTCTTTAAATACATATTGGGCTTAGCCGAGCTATAAAGAAAGGTCTCTGAAATTCAAATGAAAACATAGAAAGTCCCAGTTGCTCTCTGACAAAGAAATTTAATTCCTTCCCCACTGACTTCATAGATAAGGCAGTCTGCTTAGCTTTTTTAACACAGGTGCTTGAGACATTTACAATTTCTAAAACACGGAATAGCCGGTACACAGAAGGTTGACCTGAAACTGAGCAGAAATCTCAGACAACCTACAGAAGAACTATGTGTTCATTTTGTGATGCAAATTATGGTTCTCTTAAGAAAGATTTTAGGCCTGTGGTGAGCCCTGTCAGTGCAGTCTGACACACTCTGGCAGCTAATTTTAGGCAGTGAAGTGGTTATCTAAGGAAATAATTGAGTTTCCCATGTTGCAGATGGAGAAGAGGAAATTCCTGCAGAAGAATAACATCTCTGTCTAACATAAATACACATATTCAGTAAAAATGAATCCATCTTTGGACACCTCTGAGGTATCTCACTTTTTCCATTTGTATTTCTATGAAAATAGTTGAGGAGACTAAATTAATTTAAATGACTCAGTAGACTAAAACTGAAGCTCATGTTAGATAAGAGTCCTCACTATTAAGCTCTATTTGGCAAAAACATTTACTTGCAACAGATTCTGACTCCTCAATCTCATATATTGCTATTAATTAAATATATATTCCCTTGTGTGATGTTTATGAATTCAGTTATGGATGCACAGTTGAGCAGAAAATTTAGACAGAGGTATTCTGCTATTCATGAGAAACCTGGTGATGAGTGTCTTATGGGAACAGATCAGTAAACCTGAATGAAAGTCATGATATGAAAAGAGAAAGACAAGAAAAATCATGATTGATAGTGTATGTTTTTAGGTTTTTTTCTTCTTCCACAGAGGTTAAGAGGAATAAGAGCTATTATAAACATCAAACAAGACAAAGAAAGCATATTATTAAATGAAAAGTGAGATTAAATTAGTGATTTCAGTAACAACTGTGATACAAAATCCCTTTTCAAATGCGCCTTTAGGAACGGAAACAAAAGAATTCTGAAGAAATAGAAAGCAGTGAAGACACTAAAATATGAGCTATTGAGAAAATGGAGATGAACGAATGCATGCTACCTTGGATGAAGCCTATCACACTGAGTTGCTGTATTGGAAAAGACACAGGCAAGTAAGTGCTGGAAGACTGCAAGAAGGTGCTACAAGCTCAGAAAGGGAATAGAAAGACAACATTTTTCAAATACATTATTCATTGTAACTACTCATGGTCTTTTATTAGACCAAGTATAAAGGGCAAAACAGGTACAGCAGTTGCAGTAAAACGTATGTGTGGGTATAAAAATGCAGGTAATATCCCACAAACATTTTATTAAAAATTTAAAAATGCCAAAGCACACAAGATTCTGCAACTGAATTCTTCCACTGCATGTATTTCCTAGGTAATACAAAGGACATTATTATCTATTTAAGCTTTATCATTTACTCTTTTTTGTTTTCTATTTAGATATATTTTGATTTTTACCTACACCCTGTTCACAGAAAAGACATCAGAAGCTCTTTGAAAGAGAAGATTCTGCTAGAATTTTATGTTTCTGATGAGTTAGGAAAAGCCCTATTTCTTCTCCAGGCAAAATTCAGCAGAAAAATTATACCAAAGGCAAGTCAAAATACTAGCACAAAAACCACCTTATCTCTATAAAATTATACAGAAAGAAGCCAAAAACTGTTTTAATTTACCTGTGATGGCAACTATAAGGAAAAAGGAAAGATGGGCAACATTCCTTGTAAAATAAAGGAAAGAATTAAGATTAGACCCCATTTTTCACAGCCATAAAAGCTTTGAATATTACTGAATGCCTTTAAATCACAGAATCACAGAACCATAGAATATGCTGAATTGGAAGGGACCAGCAAGGACCATTGAGTCCAACTCTTAGCTCTGCACAGGATCATCCCCAAGAGTCACACCATGTGCCTGAGAGTGTCATCCAAATGCTTCTTGAATTCTGTCAGGCTTGGTGCTGTGACCACTTCCCTGGGGAGTGACTTCCAGTGCCCAACTACCCTCTGGGTGAGAACCTTTTTCTAATATCCAGCCTAAACCTCCCCTGACACAACTTCAGGCTATTCCCTCAGGTCCTGTCACTGGTCACGACAGAGAAAAGATCGGTGCCTGCCACTTGTCTTCCCCTCATGAGGAAGTTGTAACTGCAATGAGGTCTCCCCTCAGTCTCCTCTTCTCCAGGCTGAACAGACCAAGTGACCACAGCAGCTCTTCACATGGCTTCCCATCAAGGCCCTTCACCATCTTCCCTGCCCTCCTTTGGATGCTCTCCAAGAGCTTAATTATCTTTTTTATATTGTGGTTCCCAAAACTGCACCCAGTATTCAAGGTGAGGCAGCCCCAGTGCAGAGCGGGACAGTCCCCTCCCTGGACAGGCTGGTGATGCTTTGCATGATACCCTTTGAGGATTCTTAGATAAAACTCATCAAGCCCTATAGATTTTTAGGGATCCAGCTGGAGCAGTAAATAAGCACTCAATTAATACATCCATATTTTTATCTTTCCCTGCATATTTCTGGGGATACACTTAAAATAATGTTCTCATGCTTCTGAAGCAGGGAAAAAACTCCCACTAGTGAGGTTAGAAATGAACCACACACTGTAAACTGCAGAACCACTTACAACTTCGCTCTAATACAACTTATGTTCCTATGGTATAGCTATCATGCATGTGTGCTTGGAGATTGATTTTGGCATGTCAATAAGCAGTGAAGATGGACATGGTAAAGTCAGAGCTTTAGAGAAGGATAACACAAAGATGAGTTTCTTTTCCTTTTGAAACTTTCAGAAGACACTCGTTTCTGCTTCCAGCACAAATTTGGTCTGGTTTTTATTTTTATATATATATATATTTTTATGTAGAGACAGTACTGCAATCCAGTGCTATCTATATCTGGGGAAAAACAGAACTTCAAAATGAAAACTAGTTTCTGCTTCAGGCTGCAGTTCAGTAAATGTAACTCAAGCTAAATATAGTTTTTCCTTATTTTTAAGAAATCCAAACCAGAAAACTATGCAACTCTATCAAAGTAGTTGGACCTTTTTGTTTTATTTGATGGCAAATGATGCTATTGCTTGGGTGAAAGAAATTAATGCTTCACTCTTGAGCTGAAGAGGTGTTTCTTAATGGAGCTGAGAAGGAGCAGGACAGTGTAAACATTGTGGAAAAGGACATTGAAAAGTTGTAGGTTGCAAGAGTGTAAAAGGTAGCTGCTCAATGACACAGAAAGTTCTAAAAGATGGGAAAAAGGAGGATATTTTACAATCATGAGAGAAATAATAACTTTTTCTCATCAGTTGAAATGCATGTATTTCTTTTATTTATTTATTTTACTAAAATTCAATTGGATTTAGGTTTGGATTCCAGATAAAACAGCCCAAAAAAATCACCTCAATCTTAATGTTCTTAAGCTGTTTTTTTGTTTTGTTTGGTTTGTTTTTTTTTTAACTCACATTCCACTGTCAGCAACTAGACCTTGTAAAACTATTCCATACACTGACAGATGCAGTTTGTTAATAGCATGACATTCAAAACACTACAGCAAATGATGCAGAAAATACAAGATTGTAAAATGTGGAGATTGCCATTAATAATAGATAGGACAGCAAGAATATTATTTTTAGAATGCATAACTATGAAAATTTTCACTATTTTGGATTATTTGTTTTTGCCAGTACTTTAGTATGTAGAAAAAAAATATTATTAATTTTTGACTTCCTGGAATTAAACTCCTGAATATGACTGGTTGCAATGTGTATGCTTTGATATGTACATGACTTCAAAGATGGTGGATCTTTAGGAGTTCCTACTGTGTCAGTGCTAAATTCTGAATTCACTGAGACACACAGCATAACCTGGAGCACCGTGAGGTGTCTTGTCTAACCTTACCTACCACTCCAGAGACTCTCCTAAAAACCTTCTGTTATATTAACCAGCAGTATCTTAAATGGCACTCCACATTTATATTTTTCCTGCCTGAAATATTTAACTGAGAAAATACTATATATTTTGATGTTTTAAAATGAAGTTATGACATAACTCTGAGTAAAAAACTGTATTTTTCTTGACAAAAACCCCCACTCCCTGTGAATCCCCCAAGAAAAGACAGTTTTTCCGGAACTGGAGCATGATAAAGTTTATCCTTGTGGTTTTTTTTCCTTTTCAGTGTGACTTCACTAGAGCCCAAATTTGTCCAAGATAATATATAGCCAAATTTTAGGAATATCTATCACAAAACACTAGAATGCTTTTTTTATTATTATTTTATATAATAACCTGCAACAAAGAGGTTGACACTTTCTCGAAAAGTTTTCCTTTAAAAGCGGTTGATTACTTAAATTTTGACATCTGAAAGTTTATATTGTAACAACAATCTATTGCCATCAGTGGGTTCAACTACTTTGAGTAAGCTAGTTTGTAAACAAATAATTAAAGCAAAACGTAATGCTAAGAAAGTGGGAAGAAGTTAAATTAAACTATTCTCTGAAATTTTAGCATCATCTGCTGAGGTACATAAAGTCCCAAAACCCAGTGTAAAGTAGCCAAAAGTCAATCATGAAACATGCAGTTCAGAACTGTATGTTATGCTAAATGCAGTAGCAGGCAAATAAACGAGCTCAGTATTAACCAGATGAAAAACGACATGTTTTGACATGTTAAATACTATGGGGCAACATTTTCAAATATTTTTGGAAGTCTAAGCAGCTTCTCTGGAAGGAGAAGATCAGGAGATCATCCTTACCTCCGTATCCACCACTCAGCAGTTATTCAAAGAGGTGCTAGTGCATAAACGAAAATGTATTTCTAGTCTGATTTCACTGAAGGAGAACTTCACTAGAAAGAAAAAGAGGAAGTCCAGATAGGATGCAGCCTATGAGGAGTTAACAAGCGGTATTTTGGGTTTCACGATCTTTGCGGGAAGAATTGGAATGGTTAGACAAAATTTTTGATCGTTAATTAAGGTCCTCTTACACAGCATCTAGAGCATACTTAGGCAGTGTAAAAGGTTAGAAGAGAAGCCTGTAAAAGTCACACGAATTAAAAGGCAGTCTTGAAAATTAAGAGAGCATGCTTACTACTTGTGTGGGCATTATAGTGCTGAGCAACCAGGTACTCCACAGGAAACATTTGGTTGTGCCTTTTGCAGAGAATAGACAAAAGGAGCTGTATCAAGGGCAAACTTCCTAATAGACAAGGCCACAGAAGAAACCTTCAGCATGAGAATAAAGCCATTGGAGAAAATACTAGTTATCTGGACACTAGCATGTTTACAACCAGCATGTCTGTCACCCTGTACCCTGTAGAACTTCCTACCTATCAGACCAATGCTATGCACTACTTGAATTTGAAGAGAATGAGGCAGCCAAAGAAAACCATTGCACGCATATGCACATTCTCCCGCAAGAACAACCAAAACTAACTAATCAATGTTCAGACCTGTTCCCCAGTGTCAAACAAAGATAGTTCTTCTGGTGAATTGGACAGAAGAAAACTGAGATGCAGAAGAGGTATGATGAGCTGTACGGAAACCCAGTGGAGGAAGAGTGTTCTGCAAGAGCATATATCAACTTCCTTTCCTCATATCCAGCACTTTTCCAGTTCTCTGCTCTTCCGAATAAAGGGCAAATGCTCCTGGTACTTTGATTACCTAACCACTATCATTTTCATATAACTGTGTTGTTATTATTCATAACTGTAATAAGAAAACTTATTTGCACAAAGCGCTTGAATCAGCTTGTAAATGTTACTGTGTTGCACAAAAATTGCATGGCCTCTGTCAAATTAAACACATTGAAATCTACATTAAGCCTTAATTTTTCTCTCTAACAGCTATCCAATAATCACTAAGCACTCCAATAGCACAAAATTTAAAGTCCATTACAGATATTTATCATGTTCAGATCTCTTCCATCACCAAATTAAATAGTTCCCTTCAAACTTGTCCGAAGTATGTGTCCAGTTTGATATCACTTTGCTGTTAAGCTCACAGAAGTTTTATGAGGTATCAAGTACTGTGAAGTACTCTAGTGAAAGAAAGTGCAGAATGTGCTGCTGCATTTCTTAGATTTCTCTATGGGCTATGCAGTAGAATGTACTGCTCTGTGTGATCCTGACTTTTCAAGGTTAAAGAGAGAAGGATTGAGCATGACAGTATTTGGAAGGAAATGTGGCAATGAGTATCTGTTCCACAGTGTAAACAGGCAGAAACAGCTGTGTGGCATTACCAGGCACCCAGCAGTTCACTGCAATTGCAGATTGCAGTATCAAGCAGGAGGACAACTGGCATCCCTTCTAGTGAACACCTGCAGTATAACAGAAGAGTTGTGCTAGTAGTGCTAATGGAAACCTCTAAGAACTCACTGTAACACATCCAGTCATACATCTAGAAGTCCATAATAGCCAGAAAGTCATTTCAGTTTTCTATAATCTTGCTATTTGTAAAGCCATGAGACTTTAGCATGAAAATAGGGATACACGTAGGGTTAAAGTGCAAGTGTTTCCATCAAATTCCAGGTACTGTTAAGTAACTCTCATTTTTTCTTCAAAGATCTTTTGTTCCTATGCCAGGGTGCTTTTCAAAGAACTTCCCCTACCTCCCAAGGTTTTGAGAAAAAGAGGGCTACTTAAAAAGATTTCTAACTGACCTCCTAACTGAACATAGGTGGGCAGTGGATCCAAACTTGCCTCATAAGGGTGAGCACTGAGCTCTGTTCCAAATACTAAGTCTGCAGATCTCAACTATCAGAAGTGGTCTGAATCTAATCTACCAGAAAAATTTTTCTAGTACAGAAATAGTAGCCATTTTAGAGCATTCTTCTAAACAAGACCTCCTACACTTGTGACAACTGGTCTGTGGTAGCACAGCTGTAATGATTTCATCAGAGTTAGCAGAATAAATTCTTAAATCCAACTATCAGCACAAATTCATCAGCTTTTTGGACCTATCTAGCTATGAAGCCACAAAAGCCTCCCAGGATCTAAAATATTCAGCATTGCCTCATCTTACAGAGACAGAAGCTTTTAGGAAGAAAACTGGCACATCTAAGGCTTCACTGAGATGTAAATCTTCCAAGGTTAAAAATGAAGATGAAGCCCGGAGTTAGTTGATGCTATGGCAGTCACAAGAGCTGTTGTGCTAGGTTAGGTGATACTGTCTCATGGGTTTGGAGAAAGACTTATGAGCCCTGTAGGAAATTAGGAATTTATGAGTACTCAGCTCTTACGACAGTACATTGGGGTGCAGCTGTGTTCCCTTGTTCCACATAAGAAGTGGGAATGACTGCCACTTTCAGGAACAAGGAAAGACAGTACTAACGATACAGCGTGATACTGTTATTCCAGGTCATACTGAAAAGAGTTCTGACTCGAATTAGAGGTAGCTGGAAATAACATGAAGAGGCTCAATTCTATCTGTGGTCACCTCAGGAAAAGGCTGACTGCTTCAGCACCTGGATTTCAGCATTTCTTGTGCTCTGGTGACTGAGCAAAGCTCAGAGCAGTAAGAGATATATTGCCCAGGATGCTGGATAAAGGGATTTGGTATCCAAAAGCCAGATGCCTTTCTAAAGCATCAGCAGATACGTGTGAATAGGATAGATAAGGTATGCCTCACATAATTTCCCCCTTACTACCACAGCTGCCCATCCTGTGCTGATGCAAAGAAAATACTCACAGCCTTGATCCACATGATTTCACTTGGTCTTTTGCAATGGGTGGATCAACTAAGGTGATGAGTAGGCTTGCTGCCTGGTTCAGTAGGAAGCACATTAAAAAAAAAAAAAAAAAAGCTTACGTTGCCTGTGCTTGCCCCAGAGAAAGCAGCCCACTATTTTGTTCTATGGTTTGTCATAAGGAGACTTAATTCTCGTCACAAAGGCTGGAGCGATGGGAGTGCTGCTACACTTTGCCCCCTGGGGGACCACTCCTATGGGGCTACCTGAGCCCTGTGGTGTTGTTCAACAGCGGAGCTTTGCTTTGGCCAGATGATGATGAGCTACAGGCCATCCATGAAAGTCCCACAACCCCCTGCTCTGGGGCAATCATATGAGTCATCTTGTGTTTAATACTCACACCTCCTGCACACTCTTCTGGGGAACAAAGCCGTGAATGTGGGCCCGCCAGCCCACCACCCAGCAGCTCTGCAGAGCCACCTCTCTGCTGCAAAAACAAAAGAGTACAGAATGTCTTGCATAAAGGGCTGGAGATGAGCAGTGGAGGAGGGAGGGAGGTATCTTCCCATAATATCCTGTCTCGGGGAGTCTGCCAGCAGACAAAGCAAGCTCTCTGGAAGCATTTCAGCTTCCTGCGTTGTTGAATAGGTCTGAACCTACTGTGTTCCTACTGTCTCTCTTTAGACTCGAAAATTTTTGAGTATGAAAGAACGAAATTTTGCCCAAATGAGCTCTGCTGCACAGATCTGCAGGAGGAAGTGCACTTTGTCCATTGTCATAAGAAAAAAAAAATCAGATAAAATAATCTAGCCAAATAAGTTAACAGACTCTGGCACACCTTCAAGATATGCAGAGGGTTTCTGAAAGCCACTACTTTTAAGGGTTTTATCTTTTTCTCCCTCTCCACTCACAAACAGCATTTTTGTGGTGCAGCCTGTGACTGGGCAACAAACAGAACAATCAGCTGATCACTGATTATTTTTAAGGTATTTTGAATTCACAAAGACTATCTTTTTAGCACTGCCCTTGATTAGACAATTTCCTTTTAAGAAATGGATGGGCTCACTCAGTTAATGAAGAAAGCACCCTACTGATCCACCAGTCACCAAGCAGCTACTGAGTGTAAATATGCCCTAAAAAGAACGATGCTGTATAACTGTTTACAATGAAAAAAACCTAACAACCTGAATAAAATTGAACAGCTAAATTATTTTCATTGCTTCAGAACAGCTGTCTCAGATACCCCCAGCTAGTTTATTGGATCTCTTAAAATCTTTGAATGTCAGAATAACACAGTGGCTTTTACTATCTTTAAGTTTAGTAACCAGTGTGAAAAGAGCTACTTCCCAAATTTGAAGGTACACTTAGACCACACACACGCTTTTCCTTTTTGGGCAGCCATAATCTATTGGCAGGGCAACCACTGCCAAAACATGCTGACTCTATTTTAAATAACAGTAGCAAATTAAGGATAAAAAACAAAGTAGTCTACTCTTAGTATTTTTTTCTCATTTTTTCTAATTCCATATTTATCATATACTTATTGCTTTTTTTTTAATGAAAAAGGTAGGATCGTGAGCCTGAGCTTCAAAATATCTCACCAGTTTTCCAGTTACAGTCTTCAGGTCTGGGTCCTATTACATGGCACAAACATTTAAATACACAAATATTGCTTGTCATGAAGATTTATTTCCAGACAAAAAGATACTATGAGAATCCATCTAACAATATGAGTGGGCCAGAGAGGCACTGTTCCTTTGAGGCTTTTTTCTCTCTTACTGGCTTTCCCAACTGTCTTTTAAGAGCATGATGAACCACTTACTGATTATGAGTGATCTCATCAGCACTAACAACGTCCTCGAGACTCAGTGCTATGTCTCCTTTGAAGCACTTCCATCAGTAGCCAAGGATCACATTGTAATTATCAAAGGCATCAGAGGTAATTCACACTATTTTGCAGCTTATTATAAGCACGTTTGATATACAGCATCCTCTCCCGGTTGCAGACAACCCACATGTGCTATGAACAGCTTAAAATTTAACACCTCTGACCTACACAAGCCTTATTCGTAATACAAAGTAGGAAATCTCTTTTTTATAGCTGTCCTGGTTTCAGCTGGGATAGAGTTAATTTCCTCTCAGTAGCTGGTACAGGGCTGTGTTTGGGATTCAGAATGAGAATAACATTGACAAGGGACTGGTGTTTTGGCTTCTGCTAGGTCATGTTTATCTTAAGTCAAGGGCTTTTTTCCTGTGTGTGCCTTCTGCTCTGCTAGTGAGGACATACATAAAGGAGAAAAACTAGGAGGGACCATAGCCAGGAAAGGTGACCTGAACTGGCCAGAAGGATATTCTACATCACAGAACATCGTTTTGAGTATATAAATTGTGGGAATTACCTGGAAGGGGGGTCAATCTGGGTTCAGGCACAGGGTCTGGCACAGCTATTGATGAACATTTGTTTAGGTTTATTTCTTTCCCCCTTTTATTATAATAATTATAATTATTTACTATTATTGTATTTTACTTTGTTTTCAATTATTAAACTGTTCTTATCCCAACTCGCAAGTTTTAATTCTCATGCCTATTCCACCGGGGTAGGGAGTGGAGAGGGTGGGGTTGAGTGAATGAGTAGCTGTGTGGTGCTTAGTTACCAACTGGGCTTAAACCACAATATATTCCTAGAAAGAACCTATCCCATCACCAACGACAGCTGAAATTACAGCAGTAAATGGTGTTTTCTTCTCTTTATATTTCTATATAGGGACCTTGTTTGCAAGCCACATTGTTTGAAAGCTGGGTTGATATACCAGGAGTTTCTCTGAAGGATGACTGTGCACTTGAGAAAAAGATTGTCATATCCTCCATAGCTGCATGGCAATAAACAGATACCTTTCACAGTAATCCACCAACATGTTGTAGCCATAACTACTGTAAGGACTCTGGTTCTTTCTGTACACTATACTTAGAACGTTAATTGTTATTTAATGAAAAATTAAGTAGGCATCTTTCTAGTGAAAACTGCATGGGAACCAATGCAGTTCCAATAAGATATTGCATAAATTACTTACATTTTTGGACAGCATTGAACATATTGAATTAAGCATTATCTACAAGGAGAAATTTTCAAACAGAATTACCATACTAAGCTATCAAGTCTCCCAGATGACTTAAAATGTATACTCTTGATTTTATTTGAAAAACACTACCTTTAAAATTAAGATTTGTTTGCTATTTCACAGATCAGAAATTACTTTAACTCTATAGACTGCTTACCATGAGAAGATAAGCTGTAATGGGACCACTTTCCTCTCATCTTTGTATCCACTCAACTAATACTTGCCTAAGCCTATACAATCATCTTTTAGCAGCAATCTCTCTCTCCTCTAACAGATTTCAGGGACTAGTTTTCAGGAAGAGGAAGAAAGGGAGCGTAAACCCTTATTAAGCTCCAACCCCTGATTCTCTCATATCACTCTTCATTCATCATCTTCTCCTCCCTTCATTTCCACAGTCCTGGCAACTCACTGCTTCCCAGTTGCTTTGCAGGCAAAGGGAGAAGCAGCAGAGACACACCAAAGGCAGGTGTGTGAATGGGCACATGTACACACCTCCTCTGGCCCAGAAGCTTTGTCATATCAGACTGCCTCCAGCACATGACCCATGTGGGCCCATGGTGTGACTACATGTGGCAGTGTGGTCCAGCTAACTCCACCATAGGACAATTAAACCTGACCCTGCACATATCTCTTCCAAAGCAGGTCCTGAACACCTGCTGCTTGCTGTCTGCATCTTCACTGATGATGCTACACATTTGTCATCCAGTTCAAGGTGGAGAAACTGAATAATAGGCTCTGTGACCATTAGTACACCCATGGCACTTGTCTACAGAAAAAAAATTATACACGAGTACTGATGAAATCTAACATATTTCTCCCAAGCAGCCTCATTTATACTCCTGCACTATTTATGGGGGGAAATATTTGATAAACAAAATGCCTTTTTATGACGCCAGACACATTTTAAACTGACTTGCCTAACCTAGCACTGGGTGTGAGGGGGATAAGCAGGAAGCATGTTGCAGAAATGCACCACAGCAACAAGCCACCTGGAATAATTTAATAACCTCCAGTCCAACACATGCCTTTTCTCACACATGGATACATCTATTTCAGCATCCTCATGTTATGGACTGAGGAACCTCTGCGCTGTCACCAGGCACTGCTTTAAGTAGCTGAGATGTTTAAAGTAGTGGCAAACACTGCAGAACAGCTATGCTGTACCATTCTGCTACTATTATTTTTTTTCTCAGTATGCTTCCCAAGGGATAGAAGTGCACTCCACAGTGTACAAACAACATCAAACCATTATCTTCAAAGCATGAAAATGATACCAAAGTGAAATGCAATTCAGAGGATGACCTTTATGTGCTATTATCTGCAGTGCATTAATTAATTTTATCTGCTATGCACAAATGAAATGAATAGCGTCTTCTAAAAATATGTGAATGAAGGGAGGAAGACATGAATAAACAAATAAATGGAAATCATGAGAAGCTTCTTCCAATACATTCCCTTTTGTTCCACTTTGTGAAGCTGTACAGAGGGGCAAAAATGAAAGACAGCAGCTAACAACCCTATGTCTGTGCTTTGAAGTGCACACTTGTTCACTCTGAAGTGTTACAAAGAATTATTTTGGCTTCAGATGCCAAGAAAATCTAACAGCAAATGGGACTTCATTACACCTGTCATCCAGTATCAGAGAAAAAAACATTGGTGTCATTCATGCTTTCAGATACCAGCAACATCTTGGTGGCCCAGGTATTACCTGGGTAAGGGTGGGCTGGTGACTTGTGTCATGTTTCAGCTGCAGGTGTAAGGTCTGACTTAAAACAGAATAAACTAGGAAGTCAGGGAAGAAGTTTCTGCAGAACTATTGTAAACTCGCAAAGTAAGCAACTCAAACAAGTGCTTAAACTATAAAGTTTTTTAACAAGGCAAACCACTCTGTTACACGCCATACAGCCCAGCTATTCTTAAAATAGATCAGCATAGGCAGAAGTCGCTGAGAAAACCTAAACTGGCTTTCTTGCATGCATTTTAAAGAGTGTTTTCACATCCCTCCTCCCTAAATTTTAGCAACAGACATGTTCCTGACCTTAATCCAATGGTATCAGGCCTTGTATTTCTGAAAATAAGTCATAGAAAGAAGTTAAGCAGAGCCAAGGGATACACTTGGCTTTGGCTTTGCAAATCCCCTTGGCTCTACCCCCTGATGAGTTCTAGTCATCAACACTCGCACTTTTAAGGTAATTTTCCACTAAATAATTACAGAAACTCAGAGATATTTTTTCCCATCAGAAGTATACACACTTTTTCATTTGTTACAACTATGCAAATTCAATGTTACTTCCCCTTTCCCCTTTTCAGTAAAATGAGTATCACAGAGAGACTGAGCTTTCTCAAAGAAAGGGTTGGTTCACCTCAAAGTGTCATTTTAACTTTCGTAATGACATAACAACACTGACTGAGGTCACTTTTTATCTTCCTTCTGCTGATCCATTCATTGATGGGAGGGAGACACCATGAAGTGTTCTGGGTGCGCTCAAGTCCTCTCTACATTCCTTAACTTGGGGAGAATTATTTTTAACCCCAGGGCTCAGCCACACAGTGTTATGTGGTGCTAACTCCACACTGAATTCATTAAAAAACTTTGGAGATCTAGTTTTGGGGATTGTATGCCCATTAGGTCAATGGCCCCTGTTGGTATTTAATTTGCACTGATCACTCAATCATGTAAAGCTGTACGTTAATTAGGCCAATAACTGAAACATATTGTGAAGAGATTTAAGCTTTGCAAAGCTGACAAAGATTACTGAAGTATAAAACAAATAAGAAGGGAAGAACACATTTCAATGGCATGATTAAGTGTATGAACAATTTATTTTTAAACTATTGTGTTGGGGTTTTTTTAATCCTTAATTGAAAAAATAAGTTAAGTGCAAGAACAGAGAAAGCTCCTTACTCCTCTCCTGCTATTAACAGTGACATTTCCTGCAGCCAGCAGTACCATAGCATATCAGTAATAAAGTAACACAATTACCCCTTACTTTATAAATAGTTTTTTAGTAATTTGGAATTTTTTTCCTTTAAATTTTGAAATCAAGATAGTTCATCAAAATTAGGGGTTTTATTTTAAAAATTATAAAAAGTGTGTATTCTTTATGTTTATTGTAAAAATCTTGAAAATTTCACATGAAAAAGAGGGGTAGAAAGAAGTTATCAAAAGAAAAAATCATATTATTTTCACTGCAAAATATTACATATGCTTGAGATGTATTTTATATTTTTAATGAAGTATATAAAAGAAGATTTGGGTGTCTTTTCATTGCTTATAAAGTTTCAAACCTTTGAACATTGCATAGTTATGATTCCCCTTATTTTGGAAGTGAAGAAAAAGAGACATAAAATGATTTGAGACCCAGGGTTCAGAAATGTTCCATAGCTTTGATTTCTTCCACATTGTGGAACTAAAATTAGTTACTCTGGACTGTATTTTGAGGTTTCGAATATTATTGCTCTCATTGATGTTTCTGCAGATTTCTTAACACAGAAAAAAACGTTACCAGGACTTATTTTTTTTACAAGAGGTCCATAACTTTAGAATTGGGTCCATATGTTGTCCCAGAAATCCCTAAATTGTTGAAGCATGCTGCAGACAAGTTAAAGTTCTTTTCTGTTGAAGAAATATGCTGATTTTACATGCTACACCTTCTATGTTGAGAAATCTCACATTCTTCCGAGAATAAGCACCACTTTATCCTGCAAGTGATCTCAGGGATTACAGTAAGAATTTTAAAAGATAAGAGACATTACTTGAGTAAAGGAAGAAAAATCTGGTCAAACTTAAATATTAGGCTTTCAAGGAGTTTACAAGTCTTAGAAGGATTGCCAAGTTAAATAATGCTTTATTTGAGAAATTTCTGTTATATTCTACACTGGAAACATGTATTATACCCTAACAGTGGGATTGTGCTAACATCAAGAATTTCACTATTAACAAGCCTCAGCTGTATTTTAAACTCATTTCGTTTTTTCAATTCAAGTTTATATTTTGCAGTTTTAAGTGAACACATGGTATAAGGCTGTCACTTCTTTTTTTTTCTACCAGCAGGTAGACACAAAGTTGATTGCCTAATTAAGCAGTAATGCTACAAGAAACAAATTAGCACCAAATCTCTTTAGAAGAAAATTGCATAAAGAAATAATTAATCAGTTAATAAAATCATAGAAGTCATATGAATCATCTTACAAAAAAAAAAGATGCATTTCAACATGATGCCATCCCAGAGATACACTTTTTCAAAGAAGGCTTTTATTTGTACAACCATCATTTACATTCTCAGTTTTTAAAACGCTATGAAACAAATTAGGAATTATTATTAAAAAGAGATTATTTATTTCCTTTTGCTATTGTCAACATGTTGTATATCTGATGGGTTTCTTCAGTTCAGGGTCTAGTTTTATTTGTACTGGAGCCAAAAAACCCAAAACTTGATGCATTTTGCTTTTAAATATCAGTTTCTGGTTTTGCCAGTGGATGTTTATTGCAGCTACTCAGGCCTGAGGAAGATTTACCTATTGATTATTGGATTTTACCCAGTATAATAATTTACCACTTCTTCTTATTTTTGTAATAAGGTTAAACTGGAGGCAAAATATTTCTGGACGGAAAAAAGACAATGACGTAAACAGGATCTTAAAAATGCCATATAAAAGGTATTTTTTCCTGAGATGTAAAGTTCTACAGCCTCCAAATGTACTGTTTGATCATTAAAAATAAAATAAATTTATTATTTAAACTAGCACTTATCAGTTTTAATTGATTTTAATACATCTTCCTTCAGTTACATAAATCTGGATATAAAAAACTGAACTTTAATTGGGAGCTCAGGCTTAACAGAATCAATATGCAGAAGGTTCTGCAATCTGTCCACATCTCTTTAGACAACATGGTTTTTCCACTGCTGTGTTCAATGCAGAACTTCACGTCATGATTTCAGAATGATTAAGAAATCGAGACAACAGCAAATGGCTAAATCAGGATAGGGTAAATTTTATTGTTGAAACTACAGTTTGAAGACAGATATTTACTTGCTAATACACTGCAGAATTAAAGTCTCCGTGTCTGTCTGCTTCATGATATATTTCTAATGAAAAAGTAATTATTTACCAGAATTTTTTCTCAGGAATGACTTACTATAATTAACCCTTCAGGCACCTATATTATGTCATAAACTTTGTCATGTAAAATTTTTTTTTCTAGCTTTCAAATCCCTTCATAAAATCTTTAAATATGCTGTACAGAAATAGAAATTAGTATTATGTCATTGACAACATCTCTTCATCTTTGTCTTCCATAAAAGGACTTTAAAATTGCTGTCTTCATACAAAGTAGAAAGCAACTTAAACCACTTGGAAACTATTTTTATACACTTTTGACTGCAGGTTTAAGAGAGTGACAGAGATCTGAGGAAATTTCATTGAATATAAACAGTTCTGAACCTTTTGAAGCTGAAAACAAGAAGGAAATCCTACAGTACGGCAGTCATACTTAATTTTTTACCATAGTTAAGTGATCTGTATGAATGATTATGTATAATATGTAGTAAACCAACATACTTTCTCCAAAATCTTCTTTATCACATTGTATTTTCTTATTTCATAATGTTAGTACCACAAAAGTTTCAAGAATCCTGTTATTGAGCTATGCTAGGGTTGCATTTGTGATCTACTCGATTTGCATGCTGCCCTACATCTGACAGTCACTTCTAAGCAATTGAGAAATTTCTTCTGCACAAACTCCAGCAGGTCTTACTGCTATCTCTGCAGATGCATGCAAACTGCTCTCCTACTCACTTTTGAAAAAGTAAAGCTTCCCTTTTTGTACTTTGACTCACCAGTGTGATATTACCACCACGGTAGCACCGAATACAAATATGAACAGATTGATGAAAAATATTTTTATAATATCAAAAAGTAGACCTAAATAATTTTAGGTGTTCTTTCTTTCATCCCTCACATTCAACAGACTTGAGATTCTGCATCCTATAAAGGTTGCATTCACCTATGTAATCTGCCTATAGTTAATCTGGGATTTTTTTTAATTTTTATTTATCACTTCATATTTAATTAATGTGTTCACAAATTTGAAGAAGAAACTTAGGCTGTTTTATAGTAATATTAAATTACTGCATAGGTCTAATTATACAATACCTAATATCATATTTACTACAAATTAAATACAAACTGTTCAACTTCAAATGGCAGGGTGATTTGGGGAAGACAAAGAACTTACAGCCAAAATAAAAAAAATATAAGTTAGAAGTTAAATTTTGGGCTCCAGCATTTGTAGTTTCTTCAGAATTTACTATCTCTTTTTTGTTTCATTGAGGTCACTCAGCCTTCAAGCTGTAGTCCCAGTTTTGGAAATGAGGGAAATGTTTCATAGCAGTCTTTCACCTCAGTTCTCCTATAAAACTTGCATTCAGTTCATAACCTTTGGGGTGATCGTTTTGCTTTCTGATTTGTCGCTTTCATTCCAGCATCTTCTTAGGGACTCAGAACAACTCTGCATCACAGTAAAAATTATCTCCCCATATTCTTGCACATGGCCTGCTGAGACTGGATACTAATGAAGGAAGGAAAATCCAGATTTTACTAGATAGAGTTGTCCTGTCCCTTTGTTTCTCAGTATTGTCACATTTCAGAGCAAAATGAGAGAAGAGAGCCTCTCTTCTTTAAAGCTTTGTAGCTTTTTATGAAAAACATTCTTCTCAGGCTGCATTTTACGAGAAGGAGGTTTATTCAGTGCTTAAATTGCCTCATGTTGTTCTATAAAGGTTTGATAGATTGAGCCTTCCAATTGATCGTAGGATAAATGAATGAGAAAATCTGAGTCCCTTGTAATTGGAGAAGGATTTTTCTCTCAAAAAGAAATTGAAGAATGGATATCATAAAATACTGGAAGTATAATCTCCCAAGGTCCCCAAACCTCTAGCCATGTTTAGCTGAACAAAACTGTCATGGGTTTGCTAACCAGCAAAGACAAACTTTGTTTCAGAAACCTGAAGCCTTATTTGCAAAAAAATATTACTAGCATGTTTGACCCAGTTTGATCCAGAGGAGGACATGGAGGAGAGTAATGATAATAAGGTCATACAATAATTTATTTTTCTATCACACACTTGATGTCTTGGACTGTAGTAAAGACTTTTATCTTTTTTCTTAACAAACATCTTGTGCTGTCTGCCATGATTTAGCTATCACAGAATGTTTCATTTTTTCCTCTGTACCACAAAGAGAGATAACCACAAAAAAAGGGCAGCAGATACAGAGACATTTAAACCTTGAAAGCAACAAGGTAAAAGGGAACAAAGAAGATATTTAGAAATGCAGAAGTTTTCCTAAAGTTCATTCCTTTAAGTAAAACAGAAAAAAAATTGCTATTCCTTCAGAGGATGATAATATTTTTTAAGAGAGTTTGAGGAAAAAAAGAAATATAATACCGCTACTAAGAAATGCAAAGGCTGAGAAAAAGGAGAATTCAATCTCTGGAAATTACAATTAATTAGGAAGAGATCGTAATGGCATTTTTAAAACTTTCTTCCTAAGCCTCTAACATCTTTCTGAACAGAAGTGAGGTAAGTTGCACTTATCTCACACTTTTAGGGGTTGCAACTGCATCAGGTAGTTCCTTTCTTTGAAATAAACAAGGACAATACCTTCAAAAATGGCATTCGGAGGAAGAAACCATTAGAATGTTTACCAGGTCTTCCCAAGCCTTTGTATTCTTGGCTGCTAACATTTCAAAGTTTTCTGAATATCAGACAGATCCCATTTCTTTCACTCAGCCTTTTTTTTCAGCACAAACCCACGATGTATTTTTGTGGTAACTAACTCTGAGATGAAGCACTGGTGAGGACCAGGCTCTGGTCGTTTTAAAAATATTTTAGGACTTCCAGGCTCCACCTTAATCTATCCTTTGATCTGTTAGTCTATCTGGGAGGTATAAAAACCCCTTATGTTCACTGTGGTCCTGCATTATCTTAGTTAAAGAAAGTGTTCGGCTTTCATCCTGCGGTGAACATGCCCAGGCACAGTAGAGAAAAAAGTGTCTTTGTTAATAGAGCTGAGAGACCATCTGGGCAGCAGCTGTCCTTAAATTCATCATCCTTTACACTCAGTGTTAAAAATACTAGAAAAATGAGGCATGTCTGTATTTAAAATAAAAATTAAAAAA
>NW_020955362.1:315765-466873 GCF_003031625.1 Empidonax traillii | reverse complement strand
GTTCGGCTTTCATCCTGCGGTGAACATGCCCAGGCACAGTAGAGAAAAAAGTGTCTTTGTTAATAGAGCTGAGAGACCATCTGGGCAGCAGCTGTCCTTAAATTCATCATCCTTTACACTCAGTGTTAAAAATACTAGAAAAATGAGGCATGTCTGTATTTAAAATAAAAATTAAAAAAAAAAAAAAAAAAAAGAAAAAAGAAAAATGTTTAAATTAAAACTTTGAGAAAAAGAAGCTATCAAAAATAGAGAGTAGAGATTTGAGTGGCATTTCAATGTATTTTTTTCTGCCTTACCACTGCATGCCACATCCTTTGAGAAATGCTGATCTATGCTCCCTGTGCAGGGCACTCAGAGCTCCCCTTTAAACTGAATGCAATATGAATACAACCATTCTCTAATTCCAGTTTTTAGGCATTTATTGAGGGAGGGAAAAAAAAAAGAGAGTAAGAAAGAAGGGGGGTGGCAAATGTACTAGGAGGCAGAGGAGAGAAACTGTGCATGTATGTGTGTGGGAGAGCAGAATGAGTTCAGAAGAAAAAACTCAGCTTTAAATCTCTTTTCTGCCTTAGCCCAGACATCTTTGCATCATCAGATTTTGGTGCAGCATCCAACACCAAGGCTCATTTTCTGTTGGAAAGTTAATTTATAGGAATCATTTAAGAATGAACTTCCTTTAGCAGAAACTATGTAACAATTAACTGAATCGGAAATTTCTTCTTCTGAAGGTTGTAGTTAGGTTCAGGAAACTGAAAGAAGGAGATTAGAATTTAAAATATTAAAATATTAAAAAAAAAAAAAAGAGAGAGAAATAGAAGAAAAAGGAGAGAGGAGGCTGACAGTGATTGAAAATACGTAATGGTATATAAAAAATACCATATAGAAATATATTCAAAATAGCAGAAAGTTCCTACCTGACTCATTTTTCTTTTTCCTGCAATTCTTTTGGCATTAGGAAAGATTAAGGGAGAGATACCTTGCAAAAAAAAATAAAATCTCTAAAATTTTATTACTGAAAGGCATTTGAATCTTATGATTGGTAAATTATACTTTATGAAATTATGAATTACTGCATTACTGTTACCCCTCCTAAGAGTTGCAGAATAATCACAGTGTGCATAAACAGACTAGCAACAACACCCATGAGAGTTATGACCATAAAACACTTTTACTTTGTTGCAGTGTATCTACATTGAAAAGATACAGTTTAATTAATGATCATGGTGAGGAACCGAGGAAAATAGGAAAGGTGACTGCTGACTGTGGTTTAGATGCATTAATCCTCAAATAAACCTGACAAAAAAAAAAAGTGTTTTATTCTGCCTGGACAAATAAATTAAATAATTTATCATTTTTAGTCCTCAGTTGTGAAAAAGATTACTTCATTCCAAAAAAATTAGGGTGAAATTGGCAGATAAAGAGATTGTCTTTCATGAGAACCAGCCTTCTAAATTAGATTGCCCCTTTATGAGTAAGCAGAAAAGATTACTATGAGACTAAGCAGATCTTCAGAAAAAGACCTGGAAAAACACACCTTTACTGCAGAAAAAATTATAAAGACAGCAGCTAAAGACTTCAGCTCATTTAATAGAGCTTCACATTCTGGAATTCAGAAATCTGGTTATGGAGTCCTAGTACACTGAAATAAACACGTGTGAGAAAATAGCAAACTCGGTAACAAAAGGAAAATGTGTTGCATGGATGTTTCTAAAGATTTCAGAGAAAGGAAAGCATAAAATGTTAGTATTGCAAGAACTACTGTCTCTGGTGCTTTTGATAATACCTGACAATGAATGGATCTGGTCCTAGAACTGTTTTTTAAGTACACTGCTTTGAGAAAAGCATAGAAGCATCCTACCGTTGTTCCCTACTTACATGGGGCTAAAAACCAACTTAGAGCCATGACTTCCCAGGGTTAGCATAAAGTTTGCTCAAGAGTCTTTAACCATCTAGACAAAAACCAAGCCTCAGCAAATGGTGGGCTTGCTGGTAGCAACATTGTACTGGAACTTATTTGCTGAGCTATAATTTTATTTTTAAGGAAAGAAGACAAGGGGTAAAGACACAGAAAAGCAGGCAAAACACTGGATGCTTTCCATTTCTCTAAGTTAAGATCCAAATGTAACATCAAGATGATGCTAATATTATACAAGCTTGCTGCACTGCACCAAACTCTCAGAACATACTGCACTACTTAAAACACTGCCACACTCTCTCTACAAGCAGGCTGACATAAAAAAACCTCCTAAGTTATTTCTAGCATTAAGCTGTTCATCAGTTAAAGAAGGCATTCATTTAATCATCTTAAAAGGGTGTAATATTTTGCTGTGTTATCCATTCATTGTTATATATCCAATATTACGTGATCTGTAAAACTAAAATCCAAAATAATTGTGGTTTTCCACTGCACAGAAGCTTCCTTTTGTGATCAAAAAGACAGTGTTTCTTCACCTGCCTCATTGACATTAGGCCTACAAGGACTTTCTATTATCGAGGATCATGCAGTTTTGCAAGGTGTAGGATCAGTTGGCCAATAAAGACTAAAAATGTCATGTTACACTGCAGGAACAAAAGAAAAAATACTTATATCAACTTTGGGCTGTTAAAACATTAAAATCTTATTAATTCTATGTGAAAGCTCTAGTAACAGAACTCAGGGAGAAACCTCTTCACAGAGGAAACACACAATATTTGCTTCACCCATCAGCATAAATTTTATCAACCATGGTAATCCCAGGATTTAATATTCAAATCCCAGAGGGTGCAGGATATCAAGCATGTACCATGCCACATACACACCCTACATGGCACCTGTGTGTTATTACAGCTTGGGTCTGCCCATTTACCCTTATGTTTAGATCGTCCTGGCATCCTCCATATCCCTAATATGGGACAAACACAGCTCATTAGGCAGATTTTATGCCTTAGCTGGCTAATGAACACCTCTAGAAAAGGTCCATAGACTTTGCTTAGATTAATATCTACCTGTTGGGCACAAATATACATGTCTGAGCACTGGCAAATGTTCCTTCAAGGTATTAAAATGTTACAGCTGTTTCTTACAAGGTTTTAGCTAGATCTGTGTAGCCTTGTTTTAAAAAGAAAGAGCATCAGCTGAAGGATAATGGCAAGCTGTATGAGCTGGCTTCAGGGCCATAGGCCATCTCATGGCTCATTTTATTGAGTAGAAAAGACACAAGCAATTCCACCTACAAAGAGACTGAGAAGTCACTTGTTATATGTAGAGAAAGGAGAGGTTGACATGTAGATGGTAACTAAGACTTTTGCAATGGCAAGTAGCCAGTCAGTTAGAAGCACCAAGATGATTTCAACTAATGATTTGTGCTCTTTGCTGCTGAAAAAAAGTGAAAAGTTCTCCAAGGTCTGTACTTTTCAGAGCTAGGATACCCAACTTGTGCACCCTTCATCTTTACAGAGACATCTTTATAGAGATGTATCTTATAATGTTCAGCTTAGAGTAACCCTGTAAGATTTTTTTTCTTTTAAATAAAAACCCTCTAGTTTCCCATTTTCCTTACTAACTGTCAATAATCACAGACACTCTCAGGGAAGGTAATGAAGGCCATGGCAGATCTGCTTGAGGTGCTGATTTTTCCACAGACTATCATAAATCTCCATTTTAAGATTTAAAACTGATGACAGATGCCAGGCCAGATCGCTCTCCCTCAGGTGCACTGGGGCAAGTGCCAGAGTCAGACAATTTTGTGCTAGAAACTGGACAAGGAGCATGACCTAATTCTAGCACAGGTAACTTCTCATGCCAGTAGTGCCTCCAGTGGTGTTACTAGCAGTGTCCCATACGGCCTATTTCTGTTCTCATTTTGATACAAAAACACTGCTCAATGCCTATGTCCCACCACCAATCCAGTGGTTTTACTGGTTCTGTGACTTCTACCAGATGTATCCGTGTCAGGAAATCTAAATTTCAAATCAAATGGAATAACCTGCAAAGCAGCAATGACATTATTATATCTAAGCCAAATCTGTTGCTAGTGATTTTCCATAACTAAAGAAATTTAATGCCTTTCTTTCTTTGATGGTACACTGAGTTTTTCTGCTTATAAATCCTTGGATGAGAATGTACATGGACACTGGAAGTATTTCACAGACTCTGTCATGGCAATGAACTTAAAAGCCTTCTGAACAGTTACAGAAAGGGAAGACATGACCAGATCAGTGGAAAAGAATAGGGAGATGACAAACCAGAGAAAGGTAAGATAAAAAAGCAAGATGGAAGGAAAGACAGGTAAAGAAAATTAGAATGCTGTGCTGTAGTTGTTCTGAGGTATCTACCTGTCTTAAATACTGTCATTCTCTTAGGAGAGAAGAGGAGAAATAAGTCAAAATTATATTATGTATCTACAGGAAGGGTATTTTTATACTTAAAACCATCTGTCTTACAAAAGTTCAGGTCGCATCATTCAGTTAGATAATTATAAGCCCTTCCAAAGACCCAGTTTTAGTAGAAAATGCTAACTTTATATGAGTTCCTGGCCTGAAATAGCTGTAGGATTTGCTAAAGCATGACGGAGGCAAAATGGATGTGGTAGAAAATCCTTCCAGCTTCAGAAATTCCTGCTCCCTAAGGCAAGGTAGATTTGCAATTGTAAGGCTGTGCCAAGTCACTGGGACCCCAGTAACCACAGGATCCATGATTCAGAGTGCCACGGGCAAAGACAGTGAACAACATCCTCCAGAGGATTTCTGTGCTGGAGTTTACTTAACAACCAGTGAGACAAGAGTTTTACTCTACTTGATTGTGAGGCAATCACACTTCCACTGCCCCCAGTGCTGTAGTTACTAGACCTTGACATCCCTTTCCAGCATGAATATTGCTGCTTGCTCAGGACAGCGAGGCAGAAAGTCAAGTTAGTTCCTACCATGCCACTGCTCACCATTACCTACGTTGGCTGTTACAAGGCAAGATCCCCAGGTGTCCCCTGGCATTCATCTCCACTTGGGTCTTGGTGAAATCTTTGGTATCTGGGATCACTTCCAGGATCTTTTTTCCTACCAAGTTCTTCACCTTCATCTTTCCCGGCGCCCTTCTTTTTTTTCAGAGACTGTTTCTTCTTTTCAGAAACCCTTCTTATTGACATCAGCTCTACTTTCCAGCTCCCCAAGCCCCAAGCTTTCCTGATCTAAATTGTCTACATGCAGAAGCACAGTGTGTGATCAGACACCCAGCTGCTGTTTCTTGTTCATGTTTCTCTTAGATGGAGAACTGAGAACATTACACTTTTGTTTAGCCTAGGTGTTATTAGAGTTTACAAGCAACTTGTGCTAGTTGCAGCAAGTAATATCTTCTGCTCAATTCAGCAGCTCAGCTTGGGACACTCATCTGCACACGTGCATGCATCCAATTATCTGCTACCCCATGGCATTCACAGTTCAATCCATTTTTTCACCTATGACAGTTAATCCACCTCATAACAGGAAAAGTCACCTAAAAACTAGAAATGCTGTATTTTGTAGCTGCAATACACACCTGAGAGAGCATGAATGCCAGTTCCCGCTCCAAAGATTCATCTTAATGATATTAGATAAACATTTCTCAGCTCAATCAGGGATCACAGTAGC
The DNA here is from genome assembly GCF_003031625.1 of Empidonax traillii. Taxonomy (NCBI): domain Eukaryota; kingdom Metazoa; phylum Chordata; class Aves; order Passeriformes; family Tyrannidae; genus Empidonax; species Empidonax traillii. The sequence goes on along the minus strand of NW_020955362.1, from coordinate 461,272 downwards.
TGCTTCTTGTACAGTAGTGAACTTGCTTGAAATGGAGATAGGAAGTCAAAAAGCAGAGAAGTTCCCCTCCTCCTGAGTGAGCCATGCCTATCAAGTGGTATGGGGCAATTTTCTGGAAGCTGGGTGGTTTGGCTCACTGGGAAAGTGTACCAACATTTCCTACGTGCTGCCTAAGCACTTCACCTGGCAAGCCTCACTGCAAAGAGTTCTCCTCTTGTCTCCAACAGAGTCCCACAGCCACAGGCTGCTTTTTTTTTCTGGACCCCTTGGCACAGTCCCTATCCTTCTCTACACACTCTCATATTGTCTGTCCTAATCTGACCAGATTGCAACAGTTTCCTTCTTCTTTTCTCTCTGATCACTTCTGGGGTGTAAACTAGAACAGAAGCTTGGCAACTTGGGCTCATCTTTTGAACAATGCTACCCTCCCCATATCTACTACCCTCTAACCATAAGGAGTTTGGGTCTTGAGGCATCAAGAAAACAGATTTTGTCTCAAATTTCTCCAATGCTGTTTTGAACAGCAGCAGTAGGCACCAACACATTGTGCTCGGTGTGTTCATTTCATATTAGCAGTGCTCCAGAGGGCAAAGAAGAGGAAACTTTTAAATCCAAATGGGGCTTAAGGGCAATCCATTTGACCACATCAAGATTCACAGATCCTGTACATTCCCACAAGTGAGATTCCAGGTCCCAAGAAGTTTTGCGATCAGAGAGAGCAGCACTCATACTGCCCTTCCAAGATTAGGGAGCAGATGAACATTTTTTTCCACAACACAACTTTGTGCACTGGCTTCTGAATTCTTCTTGAGGCACATTTAGATTTTGACAAGTGCCTTTTGGGTCCAACCTTTTCTGTTTCAGTCAGGTTCTTGGAATGTGCTTGATACTATCATTAAAAACTCTCAGTCACAAAGCCAAAGATTGATGTGATCAAACAAGGCATCCATATGACTTGCCAGATATGATACTGTTATACACTCCTCACTCTAGCACAGATGCCAGAACAAGCCTGGCTTTCTTGTTTGCAACAACATGGGAGAGACATGCAGCAGATCGCCAGTTTACAGAGGCTAAGGCAGTAACTGGAGGTTGCTACTTATTATGATATAGTGATGCATAGCTCAGTAAGGTAAGATAAAAAGAATGTACAGGATTTAAAAGAACCTTGAAAGAAGGGGGGGTTTTTTTGGAAATAGAAGCTAAAAAGAAATTCTTACTGCCTCTTGTATAACTTTTTTAAAAAAAATATTCTGAAATGCTACAATAATGTTGTAGCATGCACTGCCACCCTTCCCAGAAAAAAAAAGCTCACAGACAAAACAATTCATCTTAGTCTTTTTTCAAAGCAAGGCAACCCTGACAGGCTACGAAGAACCTGTCACATCTTCTCATGGGGGCCAGCCATTTAAACATCCTCCTAATTGTAAAATGGGTGGTCAGGTCAGTGAGCTATCAATCTTAGAGAACAATGAGCACTAATGGGATACTTACACTTGATTGTGAAGCTCAAACCCTGCCCAAATGTGTCCTGCCTCAAAATGCTCTGACAAGGAGTCAAAAAATATATCAGACTATTTTTGAATGTGAACTGCTGTCATGAAGGTTAATGACCTAATCTTCTAAGTGCCAAGGCAAATCAAACACAAGAGTCAAAATTCCTTTTGTTTTCATAATTTTTGTTACCTGAAATGACATTAGAGAGAGCAACACAGTCCTAATATTGCATTATAATCAGCTACTTTTGAGACAAATATGTGAAGGCCTAAAAGCCAATGCCACATATATATAATACAAAGCATCAGTGCATACCTCCTATATAAAGTTTAGACCTTTGTGCTCCTTTACCATAAATGTTTAAGGCATCACACTGGTTTGTTATAAAAATATCAATGTCTTGGGAGTGCAGGAGAAATACTAATCTTCTTGCAACACTGAAATTTTTTACCTATTGTCTATATTCTAAAGGAAGGGAAGGAAATTGGAAAAAAGTTAAAGACTTTTTGAATGGCAAATTGTCCTAAATATGAAATAGAAAATGCAATGCAAATAGGGTTTTTTCATTATTCGCCCTACCTATACATTTAGTCACATTCTTTTTATAGCTTTTTGGTATGACAGGCTCTTGTGTTCCACCTCAGAAAATTCTTTTCAGGGGGGCTGGAGAGTGGATCCACTCTTAAGCTGCAGACAGCTGTGAGGATTACCCATAGTTCTTTATTATACCTCTTATATTTCTGGCATCTGCTGAAGGCTGACGCCAAGAGAAAGACCAAGAGAAACATAAACTAGTCAAATCCTCAGCAGCGAGCAGGTCCTTGTAAGCCAAAGGGCAAGGTGGATTTCCACTACAGATAATGCTATGTGTTGAGATTGGAAAATAATTAACATTGATGCCCTGCTGAGTATTACTATTTTTATTAGTGCAACAGCATCAATTTCACCATCATGAGCCCAGGTCCCTGTCTTATCACATTCAGTTCAAATATTCCTATTATGAAGTTAAAGTTCTCAAGATCTCAAGGCACCACAACAGACCAAATGATGGGGATTATAATCAGATCACATCCTCTACTCTGTAGCCATCTGACTTTACTCACTCTTGTAAGATACAGAACAAAGCATCTGCATCAAATCTCACACTGGTGCATCTGCACACAATACAGATAGATGACGAAGGACAGACTAATACTGAGAAACAACTTCCTCTGAGGAATAGTCTTGGCTTCCTCTGTGCCAAAAAGCCACAAGAGATGACAGTTTCAAAACCTACCTTTAATGAAAGTTACCTCACAATAGGAGAAATAGAATTGTTCAGCCTATAACAACTACACAGCTAGTAAAAATTGTACAATATTTGTGTAATCCCCATGCTTCAACTGTATAACACAAATCTAAGCAAACAATTTTCCTTTCTATACAAATGATTGCAAAGGACACCTGCTCTGGCGAGGTGGAATGATGGATACAAAATACTTTTCCATTCCTGACAGAGTAGTTATGAAGAGGAGGTAAGGGGTGATTATTGTTTTATGACTTTTGAGTTCTCTAAAGTAGAGAATTTTTAAAGGACATGTAAAAGGATGGAGAGCAGAAAAGAGAAGAAAATTTATTGAAAAAAAAAATCTAATTAGTATTGTAATCCCATCGTCTTCTTTTCATGTCTCTCATACATATATTGAAGTTTCTTCTGGAGAGACTGGAAAATCAGTGCACTGCTTTTGCCTAGAATAGCCTGAAAATTCCCACACAGGAGACAGGGGGATTGCCAAGTCTGAATAGAGATCTGCATTTTCTCATTACGGCTAATGAGAACCAACAGCACAAATTGTGGTAATTTGTTCAGCCAATAAGGGCTGTTTTCAGGGACGGTTTAAGAATTTGTACACTGCACTTTCCCCAGACAAACCTGTGTGTCGCAGTCAGAAGCATAGCTCTGGAGCCAATGATGCTGGAAAACAGTAACAAGACTGTTGGTAACAAGATTGCAGCTGTGTATCTGTGCTTATGGACCCCCTTGTCAGACTTAGGTGAACACTAATTTGGGGATATCTGTACCCCCTCTGATCATACCTTTCATCTGCAACAAAAAATAACCAAAGCCATGTGCATGTTGCAAAAAGCAAGCAGGTGGCAGGAATCCAGTCTCCCTAACTCGCTTATATGTTTTAAAGTAATGCTTAAGCATCACAACTGTAGTAAGTGTCAAAGTCGCTGAAACAATCAATGAAGTAAGTGCCTTTAAAAGTCCCCAAGAGAGGCTAGATTTTCCCCTTGTTACATAAGCAAATTGAATACCTTCGTCTGTCCAACTATTGCCTTCTAAACATAAATTTCTAAATATTGCTTGACAAACAAATAAAAGAAAGTGCAAATATAAATTGGAATCAAGGTATCTGTAATGAACAGCACATAGGAACAAAGCTTCATTCTCCTTCCATGTTATTTGGGATTGATTAAACAACCTCCATAGCATCAGCATCCTGTGATCCTGAACCAGATGTTCAAAGTCAAAATGCAAGGGTTTCAATGCAAGGAAAAATATTTATTGCTGTACACAGATAAATGTATACCATTCCTGCACTGTCTGTAACCTTTTTTCAGAAGACTATAAAATAATTTGTAACCAAAATAAAAAAAGTTTAAATTATGCTAATAACATCTAAACAGAAGACAGAAAAACAAGAAGAAGCCTGCAGCAGGTATAATGCATTTATGACTTCTTTCATATTTCTCAGTGTTCCTTTTCTACATTGCTTTGAGGGCAGACAGTGCAATAACAAACATACTATCTAAATTAACTTGGGTTTGCTAGTTTATATTTTATCTTCCTACAAGAATCTATATTCTCATGTTCTATAGCTACAAGTAACTAACATTTTAGCTTAAAATTATGAGATACCATTGACAGTATATTCCAATTTTATTTTCTTCTGGGGTTTTTTTGAGTGTTTTTGATGAAATATTTTCCATATCTGTGTCTGTACTTGTATATGCGTGTATGTAGAATGAAAGAGGCTTAAAATAGGTGATTCAGGCTTCACTCTGCCACTCTACCTGGCAATGGATTTTGCCTCAGTATAGCTAACCATAATCTGCTGCTTTTTCAGCTTCAACAACACATCTTCTGGTGTTGACAAGAAAAGACATCATTTGGTTTAGTGGATTTGATTTCAACTGGAAGCAAAGTCAGTCCTACCAAACCACATAGTTGCTTTGCCTGTCCATCCAAATGGTTACTCTGGTGCAGGCAACACAAGGGCTCAAACTGGCAAAAAAATAGGCAATAAAAGTTGAAAATTCAGGATTACTTACAGCTGAAAAAGGTCACTGGAAGCAAAGGGCAATACTTTCAGTGACAGTCTAGGTAATGTTGGACCTACATGTCATCCTCATACAGCACTTAAGAAGACAGGACCAGACTGTTACACACAAAAAGTGCCTGAGGCACAAAAAGCCTCCGTATTAATTTCAGCTGTATCCAGGGACTGAAATCACAATAATTTTGGCCAGTTCAGACATGTGAATAGACTGGCCATCGACCCCAGTAATGAGTTGCTGCACAATGGATGAACCCCAGGAAATTCCCAGCTCTGCCGTAGGTTATTGGTAAAATCATTTACTAGATTTTTTTTGTACTGTTGTAATGAAAGACATGAATTCCACAGTCCCTGTCCTTCTATTACTGCCTGAATCCCTCTGCTGATAATTTATTAGGTTTCTCTGTTTGAACAACTGCAGGTGGTAATAGAGTATGCAGAAATTTAAGACGTGTTCACAGTTTGATGTGGTGGAGTTCGTAAAATATAATTACTGTGGAGTTATATGAACACTGTATTATAAAGGTGTGGTAACCACTTGATTTTATGAATTCACTGTGTATACCTTTGTAAAGTGACAGCTTATATTTTAATTTTGAGAATAACCTGACATATCTATTATTATTTTTACTTCCATTTCCATATGAAATCTAAGGCACTGCTGGCTTCACTAACTAATGGATATTCTTGAATCTTGAAAATCTTCTGTTTAATGAGAACATCATTCAAGAATATGGTCAGGAAAATGAAGATAGACAGATTAAAAATAAAAATTTCATCATTACCAGACAAGGAACATCATTCCAGTTATCAAGATCCCCCAGCGAATCAAACTAAAAAACAAAGTTGAATTTTGTAAAGATAAGCCCTCCTCTATCTCTAGGTGAGAGAAAGGAGAAGATTTCAGCAAACACAGCAGTAACCCAAATCTTGCATCTGTAGTTTCTTGTACTAAGTGGAAGTTTGGGTGTCCTGCAAACTGGGCACTGGGTATCTCCAGTGTCTGAGGAAGCCACAGAAAAATCCGAGTGCCACTTTGGTCCAACAGCACGCTCGCAGGATCCGAGCTCATCCTGCTCATCATGCAGCAGAAACTACAGCATCATGTTGAAGCAATTAAGAGAGCACAAACCCTTTTGTTGATTAAAGAGAAAACAAGAGGCTGGAACCAGAGTGAACCCAAACTAAAGAAAGCTTAAAGAAAGTGTAGCCTCATTTGCAGAGTGCCATATGGCAGGAAAACTTGCCTTCAGAACACCCTTTTTGATCGTTAAATTAACTAGGGTGTGTTGTGAAGGAGTGCAATTTGATATTTACCCTCTTTTGTTACTGATGACTGTTGGTTTGGAATCCAATGCCCCAATATCAGCCACAGAATATGTCCTTTACACTTTTTTATTTTTATCTAGCTCTTCATTGAGAGATTGCCACAAACCACACACAAGGAAATAAGATGCATGAGTAACTGTCACTTCTGTATTCTTTTGAAATGAAATACATTTTATTATTCAGCATATCTGTCATCCGCATCTCCTCCCTTATCTCTAGAAATTCCAGCTGTAAGTACCTATTGTAAATCATGTGTATAAACTCTGATATTCCCAGCGTCACAAAGTATATATATTCCATATGTCTTAGCACATTCTGCTTCATTTGAAGTATGAAACATGCAGCAGAGAACCAATTTGTCTTTAAAAAAAAAAAAAAATGAGATCCTTGGTGAAAGGGCAGATAGAAATTTCTGCAAAAAAGCATAGACTTAGCAATGTATAATCTCACCTCAATAAATTATGCCCGCAAAGACCAAGGCAATACTAAATTCTAATATTCCACTTATGTAATATTCTCTCCCAATTCTCCTATTCACTGAGGACAGATACTTGATAGAGTGTCAGCATAATGTTAGGGAAAAGGAAAACACACAACTGTACAGATCCTCAAGATATGTCAGTCAACTTGAGTATTTTATCTCTGTCTATTTACCTTTTTGTTCTATTCTACTATTTGTAAAGGTGCACCCCTAGTTCTGTTGCTGATTGAATGCACAGTTCTCATTTGGGCAGGCAGCTGGCAAACACAGCCCTATTCATGATGAGAGTGAGAAACAACACACTGGAAAGGCTTGAGCTCTGGTAAATGAAATACTAAATCTATATAAATTGAGAATCAACATCTGTACTCTAGACATCCCCTCTTCCTGACCCTGCCTTGGATGTTGAGTTTGCCAATGTGAATGGAATAATTTATGTCAAAGGAATAAGACCATACTAGGTGATCTAATAGTCATTTAGTGCCTGTTCTGTAACTTCCACAAGGAACACAAAAAACCCTGAGTACGCTACCATGTGAATTCACTGTTAGAAACCATAGTTTCCTCATTGTCTAACAGGATTTGACTGAAGAATTCAATTGTGTATTTAAAGCAGTCATTTAACTCAGTGATCACAGAGATACTTTCCAGGATAATTTTAAGGGCACCCTTTGATACTAGCTGGACCATACACTCTGAAAGAAACACAATCCTGAAAAATATTTGAGCCCTAAAATCCAAACCTCTGAGCAAAACTATGCAACTAGAGGTCAGTACTGGCTTTATGGGCTGCAGGCACACCTTGCCAGCTCATATCCAGCCTCTCATCCACCAGCACTTCTAAGTCCCTCTATGCGGGATTGCTCTTGATCTGTTCATTCCCCAGCCTGTATTGATACCCAAGGTTGCCCAGATCCAATGGGCCCATTTCTTGAGCTTGTCCAGGTAGAGAAGTAGAGTTACACCGAGTGAAATCCACTTTCTGCTTTTCAGGAGAAGAAGGAAAGAAAGTTAGGAATGGCAAAATTGCAAGAGAAAAACTGCCTTTAGAGAGAAAGCAGCTTAGGAAGCCCTGTCTTCTCAAATCAGGCTGTAGTGAGAGGTAGTTTAGGCACGAGCTGTCTGGCAGACTTGAGGTTATCAGAGGAAAAGGTATTCTGGTGGGAAAAAAGGAGTGGTTTGTGGGCTTGAAGAATATTAAAAGCAAACAAACAAGCAAAACCACACACATAAATCGCCTAATTCCTCAGTAGTTCTAGACCAATTAAAAAGCTCATATAGTACTGAAGGATGATGTGTTATTACATTAATTTGAAAATGTATTCTCTATTTCCATTCTTAATCAAGCTGGACAAGAGCATCTTCAAGCTTCATTATTGCTCCATTATTTGCCTAAAGATGAAGACTGCAAAATCATGATTACATATACAGAAGAATGAACTAAAGTTCAAACTGAGAGCAATGAGTGGACACTCCTTGCACTGATCAGTGCAACAGCTCCTTTTATTTCATCTTAAGATGACAAATTAACAGGAAAGTTAAATTTTCTTGAAGCTTTACATTTTATATTACAACATTTGTAAGAACCAATCTTTATTCCTCTAGTGAACCATTCCTTTCAGACAAAACAAGAAGTTGCAGAGCTATAATTTTTAAAATTATTGCACATACTACAGCATTTGATGCATCTTAGAAAGCAAAGATATACTGGGTGAAGTGTTCATATATCAGCTGAAACCTCTTCTTTAAGATGACTTTAAGATGTCTTTTAGATGCCTTGGTCACTGGAACCAAGAGAACTGCTCTTCAGTGTTGGGTACTCTGGTTCCTCAACTAAGGTTACGGCCTTATTGTTTGTTAATCTACAGGCAAAATAAAGGTCTACATTTCACCCACTATCAATTCCAGTGGCTGAGAATGGGGAATAAGATAAAGACATTAAGAACCTTGGGAATTCATCTTCTACTCTTGGAAGAAAAGAAGACAGAATGTCTGTAAAAAACAGGATATCTCTTAACGTTAAGTGTAGAATTTTCCATACAGAAATTATTTGACCTAATTGCATCAAACACTTAAATCAGAGATTCATATTTACCATTTCTGAACGGGACTGTAACTGGTATCAACAGTGTTAAATAATATACATGAAGACACCACCCTCTGTATTCCCTCAGGACACTGTAGGAACACGGAGATCCATCTCCTTGCAGATTTTGCCTTACAAAGGTCCCAGTGACAGCCCACACTAAACCCCAACAAGGAAATTGAAGTAATAGTGAGAAGTTAATAACATAACTTTGACTTTTTACTCAGTCATAAAATAATATGCCAAATACTTGCTGAGGTAGAGCAACTTTTCAACAAATACAACTTTGTTTTTCCATTTCACCTTCTATATATTATAGCAGATATCAAAAGGAAATCTCTCCCAGTTGAAAAATTGAAATGCTTTTTTTAGAAGTCTCTCTTAAAGGTCAGTGGGAGTCAGAGATTGTACTGTAACAAGGCTCAAACCTCACTGTAAGAATTTGAGACATCAAAAATCATTATACATGGCTGGAAAGTCTTTGGCTATAAAGATTATGTATCTTCTACTTAGTCTTATCAAGATGAAGTTTGCAAAGTACTCAAAATCTAGATAGATAAGTTAAAGAAAAAGTAACATTTTTCAAGTTGCGTGAACTTCCTGATTTATCTTTTTTTATTTTCATTAAAACAAAATTTGAAGTCTTGCACCAACAGTGAGAAAAGGGAGAGACAGAGGGTAAACAGTAGAAAGAATATACGATACATTTATTGGGTCTTCCCAAATGGAGATAAAACTTATACAGGAGACATACACAAAGAGACAGGCTATAAAAGACTAGATGAAAATCCCAAAGGGGAAAATCTGTCGTAAAGAGTCAAGGGGAGATCCACACATAAATGCTACCTTTAAGAGGATATCCTGGTGTTTAAGGCAGCAAGAAGGGGCCCTGGGGCCTTGCCTAGTCCCATCCAAGATCTCTAAGGCCAAGACTACCCTAGCTATAGTAAACAAACAGCCATCTCTGTGTGGCACCACTCTGATATCAGAAGCCGTGCAGTCATGTTAACTCCTCCTAGGTATCTTTCTTGCAGAAAAATTAAAAATCTCAAGTGCCCATATTGTCACCTCAACCACATAGCTCAAAGGGAGTCTTTGAACATTACACCACAACTTGCCAGATTCTTAGGGTACACCTACGCTGCTAAATCACAGTTTTCTCACTGCTTCTTTGATATTTCATCACATAGTTGAATCCTGCATTTTCTATCCTCCCTAAAAAAGAGTCCTAACCACTTTTCTGTGGACACTTCACAAATTGCAACCTGTCAAAAGGCAATACAACCAACCACCATGTGATGTGCTCCAGCTATGCCCAAGCTGTGCAGAGTTAAGCAGTCACTCCTTAGCCGGGCATCGCAGCAGTCTGAGTACCACACATCAAAATGCTGCTCTGAAAGGCAACCACACATTCCCCATGCAGGACCCGGAGAAGAACCAAGACCAGGTTACCATGCTGTTTCCAGACAGCCAGCCAGCTCTGGAGAAGTTAATCCTAAAAAAATTGTTATCAAGATCCCTGGTTTTGTTTTATTTAACTAAGAGTAGACACACCCTTAGTTTCTAAAAAAGTAAATAAAAGTCTTAGAGCCAGTGTTTTGCAGCTCCTTGCTGCAGAAGGAAGAACAGAAAAGGAGTACAGGGTCTTTGCATCATAACAAAGGGGGCACTTCGGTGATAAGATAAAGATCAGCTCTGCACCACAAAAAATGAATCCAAACTCTTTTAATTCTGCTGCCAATTTGTGTAGGTGGATTGAGAAACTTGTAGGCAAACAGATTTGTCTGGGGAGAAGATGATATTTCCTTGAAAAGGTTTTTCTTTGCTTAGTTCTCATTTTATTTACATGATGGACTTTGTTACCAAGCTGAACAGGTCGGGATAAAAGTTATTTAGCAGTCCTGCTGAGTCAGCTGCTTGAGGGCCTAAATATGCTATCATAGTCTTGATGAGCCTGAGTAAGAGTATCTGTAAAACCCTTAATTCCCGACGGGATCCTCAGAAATTGGTGACTACTACGCTGTAGGGTATGTATGGACATTCGTTGTGACATCTCCTTTGCCTGACTCCTCATCTTTCACATCAAGGCACTTAAAGTTGCAGCCCTGGGGCTATTAAACTAATTAAAATACATAGCATTATAGATGGAAAGGCTGCTGATCTGGCTTCTGTAAAGATGTCAAAACAAGAGATCACTTTTCCTGTGAGTCTGAATAAAATCAAATTATACATCGAGTAGATTAGATTAGAGAAGATCTGTTTCTTAAAGCATCTTATCTGTCCTCGTATTCAGTCAAAGCAGGCAGATGCACTGAATGCTCTTTATATCTGTAAGCCTCATGCTTGCATAGGGATCAAATTCTGATCCTGTAAACGTTTAGCTCATTCCAACAATGATATGTATAATCTGCATCTGACTCCAAAGCAGAGGATTTTAGCAAAAAGAGCAAGTAAACTGTGATGGGTGTGTAAGTGCATTAATGGCTCCTGCTAAGTCTCAATGATCCTCTTACAGGTACACAGGCTATAAAGGATCTAGAGTAGGCAAGGTAATGCATAGTGGTTCATGCATAGCTCACCTTGAAGGCAGAGCAGAAACAGTGCTTGCTGACAAGATGAGAGAATTGAGCTTTTCTCAAAACTGTCTTAGCTGTTCAGGAGCTACCATGGAGATCTAGTGGGCATGAGTAGGAAAAAAGCTCATGTTCAAAGGAGGTCAGTGGTTGAGGACTCCCTCAGAAGGAAGGTCTAGAAAGCATCTAGCCCTGTTCCCAGCTCACAGACAGTAGCCAACGCTCTTCCATATCACACAAGGACCGCTCCATTTTTGGGGAGAGGTGGTAATACTTTCTCTCTCACCTGAGAGAATCAGAAGTTGCAGGTGAGCTTTTAGTCCCCCACACCAGGGTGAAGGGTGCATGTGGGGTCACTGCTTGTTTTTGATGATATCAGTTGACATTGCTGCGCACTGAGCAACCCTGCCATCGTTAAGCAGTCACCACTATAGCAGCAGCAGTTCTGTGCATGTCTCTCCTACTTTTCTGTTACATATGTGGGGTTACTGTTCCAAGATGCATTATTGTCTAGTGGAAACACAGGAAGTTATGTCTCTGAGACATTATCATGCCCCTGCAAAGAATAAGCCCAAGAACATTAAGGAAAAATTAATTCCTTCTTGCCCTTTTGATAGGGAATATAACTCTCTCCAGAAGTGGAAGTCTATATAAGTATTATATAAGTACTATATTCTAGTTAAGGGGCAGCTTATAAGCTGCCTAAAGAGCTGTAAATTGAAAATATCACAACTGAATCACAGTCACATCATATCACTTTCAATATCATTTTCCATATATAACCACGTTTTTATCTTTGTCTACACACACACACACACATGTTCTTGCATTTTCCTGGGTTAATTTAGTTCTTTTAAACTTTCTGGTTAACTAGACAGGCATTTAAGTAGTGTAAAAGACAGAAATAATAAATGTGAAATAATTGGGACTCAATTACTTAGTTCCTTTAACTATTGTTATCTTGCCTTAGCTTATAAGTTGTGGTTTTTTTCATTTCTCTGCACTAAGTGTGGGGGTTTTTTGAGACAGTTACTGTTATTGAGCTTTTTTTCATTAATTTCTGAAACCTAAATACATTTCATATTTTATGTAAGCATTTCTAAATCTACAAAATATGTTTAAGACCTGTTTTTTCAAAGCAGATCCTTCAGCCAAAATAAGTTCAAATGCATAATCTTGAGAAGTAGCCACCTTTTGTGGGTTGTTTTTTTTGGTGTCCTATATATTTATGCATAGAAAAACTCATTTATATATAGAAATGTCACAGCTTTTAAGTGTACTATCTTTCTAATACCAGACATCTAATTAGATAATGTTTGCTATGCATATGTCTAGGACCTTCTAGAACTGTAAACAAAACCTTTACTGCAACAAAAAACTTTTAGGAACATGGGACATCAAAATTTTTACTCTCACTGACCTAATTTGCACATCACTTGGTGAGTTTCTGCATATTTTGTACTAAAGGGGAGAGGGTACAGTAAATTGCTAGAAGCAAGGAAATTATTTGTAGCAGAGTATATTTACTGACTATTTACCTGAAGCAGCTGAGAGGTTTAGAATATTGATGTCCCTGTCAGGGGCATCTTTAGCAAACGTTCTCAACAGTGTTTAAGCCTAATTCCTCTGCTTTCTCTGAACGCTGCCTTGTGAAAATCAGCTCCATATCTGCTGGGTGCTCACATACCACTCTCCTAATTTATACTTAAACAGTGCTCATAACTGCTACTTGTGTTTATATTTAAGTTTTGGAACTTTTTTTCTATATTAAGAAAAAGAAATTTTAATAATAGGGATTTTTTTGTCTATAATAGGGGGAGAAAAGAGTGGAAAAATACTGGAAAAGAGAAGAAAAACATGGAGGACAGAAAGATGGGAGAAAGAGAAAAGTGTCAAAAATGGTGCCTTTTTCTAGTCTGAGCAGTCATGAACATCTGATATTAGCTCAGAGACAAATGACCGCATCTAGGCTACCTTATTCATCTGCAGTATTTTGCACCCTGTACTGAACATGTCTAAAGAACAGGGAAAATCAGATAACTGTAAGGTAAATTTGAGTGGTGATGATGAATAAATGTTTGATTATCTCAGCTGCCACCTTATTCACTTGAATTTACCTAGTCTATATATGTATATCCAAACAGCATAGATGGATGAGACCATTTCTTCTCCTTAGTCCCTTACCTTGGTATAAAATTTATTTGAATTCCAGAGCAAAATTTGTTTGGATTTCTTAAAATTTGAGAAGGGAATTAAAACATTCAAAGCCATTTAATTATAAAAGAAACTATCTAAAACACTGAAAAAAACTATGTAATATGATTTATTAACCTGAATCCAAGAAAACACTCAAAAGGAAATCTCAACCTTTAAGAAGTGGAATTACAGTAACTTATAGAGACCTCTGCAACGGTATGGAATCATATCAGGCTCCTGTGAAGACTGAAGAAATGCAATACAGTTTTAACCATGATAGCAGTCCTCTCCAACCCTGCTCAAAGCTCAAAATGATCTCATAAAATATCTTTAGTATTTGCAGACAAACCTGGCAGGCCACTTAAACAAACATTTTCATTGGGGCAGGCAAAAACAGTTTCAGCAAATAACTACATGTTACTCAAAATAGTTTGTTTAGTAGAAGGCAGAAAATTTGGAATGCTTTTCTCCTGAAGATAACATTTCATACAACTCTATTTGCAATCCTCTCTGAACCCTGCCTGCGGGGTGAAAGCCCACGGTGCTAAGGAGTCACATCAGATGTCCAGTGTCACACAGCATACCTTTAAATAAACCAAGCCTTGGGACAACTTAAAACTACAGAGCAGATGAAGCAATGAGAAGAAAACTGAGTTATTCTGACTGTAAGGCAGGAATAACTTAACCTATCACAGATATTGACTGATCCCTCCTCGTTTCCTTTGGAGCACCTTCGTTCTTTTGATGCCAGCTAGGATCACCTCTATTAGTATGAGCAAAATCGCTCTCTTCAGAACCCTAATACACAGACTAGTAGAATTCTCACTGTATCACTTATTTTTAAAAAAGCTTTTCTTATAAAATATATATTAAAAGTGACAGACAAGGCACACTATCCTTCTTTAAAATCTGTGGTCAGGTGCTCTCTTAAAAGCAGTGTTATATTGCAGTCCAAGTAAGTAAATATACTAATAAAGAAAAATCCAGTAACACAATGTAATCCAGTAATCTCATTTTACTGTCTAGATCATTCATTTGTACTGTGATTACATATTGAAGCTCTTAAACTTCAGAAACACTTCCCAGCTGCTTCTGTTTGCTATCTTATCTCATCCAAAAGGTGCCCCAAGCCATGTCCCCTGGGCTCTGGCAGACAGACCACTTCAGAACCCTTCCTGCAGTAAACCTAATTCTGCGCTGACCAAAAGGGACAGAAAATGGGCAGCAAATGTTGTTGGGTGTGCAACAAGATAAACACAGTGTTGCTTACAGAGCTGTATGGGGAAGGTACTGCTGCTGCCTTCTCCTCCTCTCACTGACGCCCAGGAGTGCATACGTCTTCTTCTTTTTTGCTCCCCGTTCCTGCCTCAGCACTATCTTAAACTCTGAGGAGGACCAGTTTGATCCAACCTCAGATCACCCTGACTAATGAAGTGGAATGAAATAAAACAACACTGCTGCAACCAAGTTCTTGAAAACATTAGATTTTCAGTGTGAATGAGATGATTATAAAGTTTTGATACCATCAAAACAGATTTTTAGCCAAGTCTAAAATCTCCTATTTATTTGCAGGAAACTATTCCCTTTCTGACCCACTATATGAATGACTGTTTCAGTGCTGTTGCTGCCTGTCCACATCCTATGCAAAATATCAATTTTCTGCCTCAACACGTCATGCAAAACACAAGACAAATATCACAAAGTACATCTGCTTTGCACACACCTCTCTTTCCACCTAGACAATATACTACTGCATCACCCAAGGGAGATTACGAGAAGAGTCTGAATGTTTACCAGTTTGGTCGGTACAGTCGCAGGAGGCCTGCCCACATTGCCACATGTTCAGAAAACCATACACAAATGTCCATAACATAAATATAGATCAGATCCAAAGTTCACAAGCATAGTGCTCCCTTCCTGGAATGCCTGCCTATGCACTGAACAGGCTGTGTACATTTGGATGTGCAAAATTGATGTACTTTTTTGCTTATCAAACATCCTGCTTGTGCCCAGAACTAAATGGTACATAGTTCCTGTTAGCCCAGATAAAACAGACTTATTCTGCAGAGGACTAGCATACACTCTTGAGTTTACGGCACCTGTATAAATTTTAGTTCTCTGAAGAGCTAAAATGGACCTCAATATAATTTAATGCTCTTTAAAGTTACAGCATAACTTATGCTGCTTATAAATGCAGAGGATCTCATCCTTTCCATCTAGAAAGGTGAAGAAAGGGCCATGGAGTTTTTTCTCTAGGATCCCTATACATTATCCTTTGCAATCTTGTTCTGGTGATAAAATCTGCTGTGGAGTTGGTGAAAGTAAAAGGCCAAAAACCTCCCCTTAACGATTCAGCTCCAAAATATATATTTTATAATTCTAACTACATTATTCCACACTAAGTATCAGATAGAGGGAAAAAATTGAAACTTTGTGGATTTGCAGTACAAGGAAGCTTGTGAATTAGTAGAAAAAAGCAAGAAACTATTTATTGCAAAAGAGAAAGTTCCTTTTAATGAAATAAAAAAAGAATAAACAATTTGGAATATGTCATGTCTTCAGTATTGCTACCCATCATCAGAGAACAACACTCCATGAAAACAAATCTACAGATATGTAAAAAAAACATTCAAAACGTTTGAATTTTTAGTAAGGATGTTAAAAGAAAGGAGATTTAAGCAATCTTCTTAATGAAGAAAAAGAAGGTGTACTTAACTTTCAACTCAGCCACTCCTGAACCTTGAAGGACATCAGAAAGTACATCTTGAGTAAATTGGCAACTGTCACTTTTATCTGTGGTCTTCAAAACCTGCCAGTATTAACATGAAATGCAGCTTCCATATTTGAAAATGAAGTACACAGGTCCTGGACACCTAAAGTACATTTGACAGTGGACTGCTACAAAAGGAAAACTGAAGAGATTTACAAGTGAGAGCTAATATTAAAACTGCAGGCAAGATGGATGTATTCATTTCAGTGTATTTGCACTCTTTTATGTAATAAACGTATTTACTGGTACTGAACTTCAAGTTACTAAAGTCAGAGATGATTTATTTCAGTTTTTTTTAATGACTGAATCACTTCCTACCCTTTTAAAACACCATCTTTAGCAATTGGTGAATGCCTTTCCTCAGCACTCCAGTGCAACTACCGTCTGAATCATCAGATTCAGTTAGCAGCACCATGTTACCTAGAGAGTAATGTTAAATCAGATAAAGAGGATAAGAGGAAGCTCAAAGTGATTTAGCCTGAAAAAGGATTAGACACATTTACTACAAAATAGCTGCTTCTTTTGGGGAGTAATGCAGTGTACTACAAATATTTGGAGACTACTAAAACCATTTTTGGGAAAAGAGTTAATTTCACACATGACAAAAAAAAAGTAAATTAGATGTTAAGATTACATCAGGAAGAAGCACATGTATGTATCTTTCCAAAAAAAGCACTCTGCTTTCAGTCATAGAGTAATCTGGCAAGAGAAAAGGTACAAATCTCATTTTCTGGGGGTTTGAACATAGAAGTCAGTATTATTTTAATTATTTTAAAAGTAATAATACAGTAATTCCTTATGGAAATACAGGAAATGATCTTGTGTTTTGAGGAGACAAGCATGATAAAGCTTCCTGTCCTTGCAGTCACAGAAGAATACTCTTTTGTGCAATGGGATTGTCTTCTTCTACCTTGAAAAAGGTAGGAATACCAGAGATTGATGCAAATCAATGAATTTTCTCACTTTTACACTTCTTCCAGCAATACTCTTGCCTGAAATGACAGTGTTTGCTGCTTGCTTCTATGCCAGACCCACTTGGGGATATCTAAACACACTGCTTTTGTAAGGAATGGCTTTGGTCTGGCTTGCACGTCAACACAGACTAAGGCAGCACAGCACAAGGCTCACACCACGGTAGGTAACGCCCTACCTTAATGCTCATATCAGGAGACAAACACACCTTTTTGCAACCTTCTATTAAACAGTGCAATTATCTAGAAGGCATAGACACAGTATCCCTTAACTGTATGACATGAAGGGTGGTCAGATGAGTGATCAGGACTGTTATTTGTCTTTTAATCTCCTGATAGCCCACACAAAATTGTAAAACATGAACTGATAACTCCTTCAAAGTTTACATGTATGCCATGGCTATCTCAGAAAATGAAAAGTGATGTGGTAGACATTTAATAATTTACTTGACAGAAACACTAAGATTTTAATAATTTCAAGTGGTGTTGAAATTATTGCGGCAAATTTTAGTATATCTGAAAAGCTGCTCCGTTCAACACTGTAGTCTTAGTGTTATCTGCATAGCACAGAAGCGGTAAAGGCTAGTAAAAAGTTACCTGTGCTAATTCTTCTTTCCCTATAAGTCCAAAGTGTTTGGGTACAAAGATTATGCAGCTCAGTGTACTTTTTCTGTAATTACGAAGTGAAAACCATCTGACTTTATGTTAGGTAGTTGTAGAGCAAACACTTTTACCCACTGTACTTATTTATTTATGTAGAAATCGATAGCTGAAAAAGATTGCGCTGGTTCTCTCATGGTGCTTTGGAGCGCATGAACAAATGTGTGAGCTGCTTCCCTACAAAACAGAAGTGAGAATCTGGTTGTTGGACTCATCACACATGGTCAGGTAGAGCAGATGTGCCAAACACTGAAGTCACCAACCCCGCAGAACTTTCCCTGTGCTCAGGATGTAGAATAATGAAGAAACTAAGCTTGCAAGAGCACTGAAATAGGCTTTTGCTTCAACAACTTGCTTGCTGAACTTGATTGTAGTGGTAAACTTTCACCTTGCACTGTGGTTTCTAGCAATGTTTTTCTAAGTTATCTCTCCAGGAGTATTTGAGGCCCTCCACTGTCATAGAATTGCCCTGCTGATTGCTGTCAATACTCTTACCACCCTTGTTTCGTTACTAGATTTTGAAGCCTTCAAAATATCTTCTGATGAAAATCATGTGAAAGAACAATTTGAGAAATATTATCTGAATGTACAGGTAGGTGTTTTCCCAGAATCAATTTATTTCCAGACTGTTTGAAACTGCTTCCAGACCTGGAATACATGCCCAGTTTTTTAAGAGATCAGTGGATGCTTCCAGTTACAAATATGAGGAAAACAAATGAGTACAAAAGGATTTGGAAATGGACAGGGCCACTTTCACATTACCAATGTTTTTTTCTACTCCTTTTAATGTCTCCTGTCAAACTGTTGCAAAATTTTAATTATAAATCCTTTGTCTCTCTCCTTTCTCCCTGCCATGCAGACATCACCATCACCATTATACAGACCTGTACAGCCCAGCCAGTCTTCACTGATTACTCTCCAAACCTGATCTTTGACAAGCTAGTAAATCTCGTTGTATTTAACATTTGGTTTCTTCAACATACATTTCTGACATCAAAGAAATATTACTTTTTGTAAAACTGTGAAGTCATTCAAGTACTACAAAAAATACAAAAGGATCTTAAGAGGCTAAAACATCCTGCAAAGAAAGAAAAATAAAATTCAGTTTAGAAAATGGAGAGAAAAATAAAATGTCTTGTAGAAAATAACCCAACTGAAGTGTTCAGCAACACAGTTACAACACTTCCTACTTAACCAGCTAATGTGTTTTACCAGATATTGGGAATAGTTCTTCCATCCTACACCTGAGGCAGACAAGGTCTCAGAATATTAGGTACCTTATTTACAATAAAACAAAGAGTGAAGAAAAATGTAGGTAGTAGAAGAAATACAGGTTGTGTGTGGTGCTATATGCCTGGTCACATGATGAAGGTCAAGGTCAGAGAAAGGACAGAGACTAATTGTGGTGGGATTCTTCTACCTACCTCTTTTTAAATTGTTCTCCATCATGATCAACCAGATATTTTGTTTTCTTTGTTATTTCTTTTCTGGATTTGGGTGAACTTGTGACAGACTGTTCCCATGCAAGGGAATAAAAGCAGAAATCTCCTGTTACCACCTTAATGTCAATGTCTGCTCCTTGCATTTACCTTCTTAAGGGTCTAGAGAAAAAGAACAGTGATGCAAACATACACTCATCCTCCTTGGAGATGATAAGAAACCTCTGGACTTAGGTGCTAAAAGGTTTTTCCTCTACTCTGAGATTGTGTTTGCTCAAAACAAAAACAAAAAGAAAAACAAAACAAACAAACAAACAAACAAACAACAAACAAACCCCCGAAATACCCAAACTCTCACTTTTTAAAATATCTCCTTTTTCTGTTTGGGTTTTGGGGAGGTTTGTGGAGGTTATCTTTACAGACTCACCCTTTTTCTTCTTTCTAGACATTTTCTGCTCTCCATTTAAAGAGAGCCTAGGTAGGTGTAAACGTTATGTGTGTATACGAGACTGTCAGTGAGACAGAGGATAAGCATACACTTGGAATTTTGCTGAGCCTATAATCAGTCCCAGGCTAAAAGACAACCCAAATACCCTGTGATCTGTGCTTACTTAGGCTATCAGTGTCTCAGTCAGAGCTCTGTTTCAGAAGGGACTAACCCCTGGGTGTATGGAGAAAAGAGGTCTTACTTACTACTTCCCTTACTTGTTAATAATTATTATAATTCCAAGCAAGCTTCCAATTAGTGTGAACTAAATGCTCAGTCCTTCAATTCACAGTTTCCTAAATGATAATCTCTTAGCCTAAATAAACAGAATGTTTAGTTTCATTTGAATATAGAAGAGATTCAGTGCTTACTTTTAAAATTATTCCTAGAGCTACTGTTCTAATACTTCATACCTGATCTTTATCTGGCTGTTACATTCATCTACAACTGATAAAGGTTTTAAAAAGAAAAAGATCTCTATGTCATGGGTTCTTGTTTCTTTTTTTTTTTTTTTAATAAACTGTCACAGGCAAAATGTAGAGAGCTTTTAAACTGATTATATAAGGCACAGAAAGATCCATTCCCTCCTTAGTCATCAGTAACACGATTAAGTAAGCAGCTGCAATCCACACACCCATTTTTGCTTTTATCATGAAAACAGAATGAAATTTATCAGTTATCAAACACAATGCCTTCTCTGTACGAATAAATTATCTTATGCTTATAACTTACAAAATGTTCTCATCTCTATTCATACCAAATGCATCAAGTCATTTGGATGACAGAACACTACAAAAATTATCTGAACTGTCAGGAAGCTGCAATGACTTATTGTATAAAAATTATTCCAATTTTTACCAATTCAAAACAGTAGCAAAAAGGGAAAAAGAGAAGCCTTTCAAGAATATTGGTCATATATAGTTCAGAATGAATCATCACTGACTAAATCATGTTTGTTCTTTCTAAGGAATCAATGATTTACATCTTAACAACACTTCACAGGGAAGTCATGGTCCCTTCTTTCAAACAAATCTCCTCCCCACAAAAAACGCACTGTATGAAATTTTCAAAGTATCAGTAAGGTTTTTTTTAACACAATTTACAGTAACAAATACCTTCTTACATTTTGCACTCAGATAATGTCATCCACCACGAAATGATGTAAAACCTGAATCATTATAGCAGTCTGCAACCTGCTCATGAGTGGAAGAGGAGAGGCAGGCACTGATCTCTTCTCTGTCATGACCAGTGACAGGACCTGAGGGAATGGCCTGAAGTTGTGTCAGAGGAGGTTGAGGTTGGATATTAGAAAAAGGTTCTTCACTCAGAGGGTGGTTGGGCACTGGAACAGGCTCCCCAGGGAAGTGGTCACAGCACCAAGCCTGACAGAGTTCAAGAAGCGTTTGGATGACACTCTCAGGCACATGGTGTGACTCTTGGGGATGGTGCTGTGCAGAGCTAAGAGTTAGACTCGATGATTCTGTGTGTCCCTTACAAATCAGCATATTCTGTGATTCGGTGACATATGATGATCAAAATATTTTTGCTTTTCTCTGGCAAGCTACACTCCATTGAAAGGAGTTCTACAGATGAGGAAGATGTATACTGATAGATCTGGAAACTAAAAGAGGTCTTTAATCTGTTTTTTGTGATTCTGTAGCTGAACTCTGATCAAAGTGTGTTTGAAAAATATTTACGTAATGCAAAGAATGTGTGATTTATTAAAAAAAAAAAAAAAGACATTTTTTCTGTCCATTTTAGTAATTGTACAGCCATAAGTCTTTTCAAAAAGATTTTTCATAAAATAAAGTTGCAGTTTCTTAAATCTGTAAAAGAAGACTAAAACTAAACTTTTTCTTTTTTTTTCTGGAGACAGCAACTTCTCCCTCAAATGCAAAACTTCAAGCAGTTTTCGCTTGAGCTGAGTCAACACAGATTGAGCTGAAGCATCTGGTCCTATGAAAGCTGCAGTGAGAGTTTGCAGAATTTTAAATCCTATTTTAGGAGCATCGTGGTGACACTGTAATTATCACACTGCACTACTAAACAGGCTTGAGCTCCATTTTAAACACACAGAGCTTATGCTCCAGCATAGCTTAGAAACAGTAAGCTAGGCCTGCCTGGTGGCGTGGCGAGTCCAGTAATATCTTCTACAACAGTACCTTTGGAGCTCTTCAGTTAAAGACAAAAGAAATAATGAAATAGGCAAGTGTTAAATTATTCTTTTTGGGAAAAAATATCCTTCAGTAATAATCAAAGTTTAGGTTATGCATCAAAGTGTTGAGGTACCGAGTTTTCCAGAGTTACAGGGGTGGATCTGTGGCCTTGTGTCACAGCACTGAAGGCTATAGCTGAGCTACCAGTTCAGTTTACTGGTGTTTCTTCCTAATCCCTGTTAAATGTCTGATTGCTTTATGTTCTACATAAAACTTTCAACCTTAACTCTTTTCTTTACTGATATCTATTTGCATTGTCTATCTACAGGAGTTTCTTGCAGTACAAATATTTAATGTCTTTTTCTTCTAGTTGTACTTTAGTTTGTTTGCTCCAGCATCTCTCAGTAATCAGAACTTTTAATTTACCTTTTACATCCCTTTGCATTCTTTACTATACATGTTCTTCCTGAACTGAGTGGTCACAATCTTTTAAATAATTTTTTTCTCCTTCTACTTTTCCAATGTTTAAAAAACCACTCTCATCATTGGTCTTCAGTCATATTTTTAACAGTGGAGAAAAAAGATTTCACCATTAGTAGAATAATATTAATCAACACACAGCACAGAAACCCCTGGATTGTTCCCAGCAAAAAAGAAAAAAAAAAAAAAAGGCTTTAGAGATGTGTCTCACATGCAACAAGGTTCCACGTACCTCATCATTCAGGCTCCACACAAGGAAGTTGGCACGGAAATGGGGATGCTACCATAAAGGAAGTAAGGGAGGGACCTTTGCAGTCCTTTGTGTGGCACCAGGTGACTGAAAAGCAAGTTCAAGCTTTGTTGTACTCTACACAAACCACAGCCTTTGCACTTTACTAATAAATGTTAAAATATAAATACCACCAAAATTTGTTAAAGTTGGAACAAATGCACTCCAATGCCTTTGACCTTGTGATCCATGTCACACATCAGTAAACAACTTATAAGATGTACTCAATTCTGCCCATTATTTCCTAGGTAACATCCTGAAAGAGACAGCATTACCTTTTTGATACAAACCTACAACATGACCTTCACTCCTAGGTCCCAGGAATTTTCTAGGGACAGCAGCAGACAGAAAATAGAGCTGATAGCAGAAGGAACAGTATTTGACCTTTCTGTTGTTGTTGTTATTAATAAACAAACAACATCCTTCCTTTCCTCAACATAGCACACTGAAAGAAAAGATTCCTCTCTGTCGTTCATTGCCAGGCTCTGTCTTTCTTCCCTCTTTCCTTCCTTCCTTCTTTCCTTCCTTCCTTCCTTCCTTCCTTCCTTCCTTCCTTCCTTCCTTCCTTCCTTCCTTCCTTCCTTCCTTCCTTCCTTCCTTCCTTCCTTCCTTCCTTCCTTCCTTCCTTCCTCCCTTCCTTCCTTCCTCCCTTCCTCACTTTATTCAAGAAGATGACTTGTATCTGTATCTTGTATCTGTACAATTCCATCTTGCATCTGTATAATTCCCCCTTAGTTTATTCCAGGGCATGATCAAAAATATGCGTGGTCGTGCTTCTGTTGCACCAATTATTTTAAATCTCTTTGATTTGTCAAGTACACTTCATTTTTTTCTTTTACTCTAACGTTTTTCTAAAATGATGCTCTCCTGAGTAATTATGGAATTAACTTAAGGAGTGTTTCTCCTGCATCAACCTTAACCCTGTCTCCTTTGATCAGACATTATCCAAACTAAAAATAAGCCAGCTAAAAACCCTTCCAAATCACAGACAACACACAAAATTGTGCCGTACAAAATGACAGACAAAACTGTAATGAGTCTGGTGTGTATGTGTATAGATAACTCAACTGACAGAAAGGAGTTAAAGTGAGGCATCCCCTGGATCTCTGCTACTCCCGTATATGGTTTATTCATGAGCAAACAGGAACATATTGCTTTCACAGTAGAAAAGCAATATGGGAAACTCCCTTGGTTTCCTACCATTCATTGAGGTTGAAGATGTAGTACCTTAGGAAAAGAGGCTCCGTAATGACAACTTGTGTAATAGAAGAGTTTTTTGCATTAAATGTCTACATTTGTCTGTTCATATAAAGAAGGAGTTCAAATGTTAACCAGGTTGTCCACTGTAGTTATTGGCATCCTTGGAAGTATTCAACACCTGACCCTGAGCAGCCTTATTTAGTTGGGCCCGTTCTGAGCAGGAATTGAACCAGATGAAATCCAGAGGCCTCTTCCAACCTAAATTACCCCATGATTCTATAATATTTCTCTTAAATGCTTCATTTTGGGTGTATTTAAAGGCAAGGTTGGTCTCCTATCTCAGGCATTCTTTCTAAAAAGTAGTAAGTATGACTGTTTTACAGACAGTACTTATAGAAGGGATGGCCTCAGATCAAAGACCCACAGTTTATAGACAATCCAAGGCACAGTGAGAAGAAAATTTTCAAATGCATCGGTTTTTTCTTCCTTGAACCTACCCCTGGCCCATGGGAAAACAGGCAATGTTTAAATTTACTACAACAAAATGACATACACTCTTGCAAAATCTCTCCTTGTTTTCAGATTTTGACAATAACAATACTTAAATTTCAGAATAATATCTTATTGTCTATATGAGTTTCTTTTGTATTTCCTATTGGAAGTATCTAACTATTTGACCATCTTTTGTGTTATATCAACTTAACAGAGCTTGAACTCACAAGCTGTTGTTTTGAGTACGGAGACATAAAAGATAAGAATCTCTAAGGGCTGAAAGAAAAGATTACTTGAAAGAAGAAAGGCCTGATATTTATTCTTAAAGGAGAAAGCAGTACTCTTTTTAAAATGTAAGACTAAATAAGACTAAATCAGAATTGTGAACTTCAAGAAAAAATCTAAAATAAAATGCCGAGATTCAAACTTAAAGAAATGAAGGCATCAAATAATGTGTCTAGACGAGGCATGCCTGAACATTCATTGGTTACAGCTAGAATGTTTTTGCAAAAGCTGTTGCAACATGAGCCTGCACACAATGCAAAATGCAAATAGTTGTCATCAATCACCTTTCATGCAAATGGCAAGGCCTCTTAGACACAGGTCACACCTATGGGAAACACTATTACTATGGCACTTTAAAAAAAGGGGAGCGGGGAGGCCTTTTAGTAAAGCAAATACCACCCCCTAAATCTGTCTATAACAAGGACTGATTTTCTCCTCTGTGTTTCTCGTCAGAATGTACATTAGTGGGAAGAAATTACAGTACTGTGCAGATGGTTCCTCCCTGCTAAAATGAAGGCATTTAAGGGAGAAGAAAATAGATTTTGCCTACTAAAGCATTTGTTTCCTTCTAGCAGTTGGGTTAAAAGAGGAAAAATACTTATATAACAAATAATCCACCAAAAAAAAGTACAAAGTACAGGTGTGTCCCCCATCTGATACTTTAATGCACTAAAAACCCTAAAAATAAAGTTTATGTGTGCACCCATCTCTGTTAGCACAAATTAAATGTTGTGTTTTTAATTAGATGTGATAACATAGTCAAAACCAATTTTAATGATTAAGGCAAAAAGCTTTCTGTATATGAGTGCTGTAGTCTAAAATGATGAACAGGTTCATTTACCCAGCAGATAAATATGAAAGGAGCCTAAATGGCCTTATTTTCCATAGAAATGACAGCAAAAAATGGTTTTCTGACAAGTCCTTTATCAACTTTCTAACACAGGAAATCTCAAAGATCCCTTATTAAATAAGGATATGTTCTTGAAAGCGAGGTCAGAAGAAATGAGATAGGCTGCCAAAGAGTGTACAGGAAAATGTCACTTTAAAAACCCTGTAGCACCTAAGATACATTAAACAAGATGAAAGGCAACAAATGTGCTTAATCTAGTGAAGTTTCTTTCTTTCAGGCCAAAAAACCTACTTTGACTTCTAGACTGGGTTTTCTGTTATGGGTGTGGGCAGACATATCAGCCACTTCTGTTCTCTGGGAACAAACCAACCAACCAACCAAACAAACAAAAACCATAAAGAAAAATCAAATCACTTAGAATGTTCTTTAAAATTCCCCTCATAGCTTCTAATTCAAAACTCAAATTTTAAGCAAAGACTTAGATTGAAATAAAGTTAATGGGGTTTGTGTGGAATGTCTCCAGGAAAATCTGCATTCCCAAAGCAGAATGCAGGATAAACTCTCAGGTTAGTGATGTCCAAAAGGAATAGGGGAATTACAGAAGGGAAGGCAAGCTATACAAGAGGGCAATGACTATTATTCTAGTATCAATTCCTTACTTTCAATGACTTTAAAACTATGGTAATGCATCAATTTTTATGGTAGGGTACTGGCCTAGTGAAAAAAGAGAAAAAATTACCTAGGGAGAGGTTATTCACAACATTAGGTGTAAAGACAGCATGCAGACCCTTTGGCTAGTATGGACAAAGATAAAGTGATCCCTTAAGTAGTGCCTGGTGATTCCATGAGAATTCCAATGTAGAAAAACTACTATATTAAATAACTTGGTTTTAACTTGAGATATTTTCCAGAAAGGTAGTCTGTCTAGATTTGAAGACATAAAGAGGTGAAAGGGACCTTAAGGACCATCTAGTTCCAACCCCTCTGCATGGACAGGGACACTTTCCACTACTAGAACACGTTGCTCTAAACCCCATCCAGCCTGGTCTTAAACACTTCCAGGGATGGGGGCAGCCACAACTGCACTGGGTAAACTGTTCCAGTGCCTCACCACTTTCACAGTAAATAATTTCTTCCTAATATCTGATCTAAACCTGTTCTCTTCTGGTTTGAAGCCATTCCCTTTGTCCTGTCACTACATGCTCTTGGAAATAGTCTCTCTTCATCTTTCTTGTAGGTTCCCTTCAGATACTGGAAGGCCACAGTTAGTTCACCCCAAAGACCTCTTTTCTAGGCTGAACAATCCCAATTCTCTCAGCCTTTCCCCATAGGAGAGGTGCTTCATCCCTCTAATCAACTTGGTGGTCCTCCTCTGGACTCACTCCAACAGGTCAATGTTCTTTCTCTGTTGAGCTGGATGCAGTGCCCCAGGTGAGGTCTCATCACAACAGAGTAGGGGGGTATAACCCCCTCCTTCGACCTACTGGCTATGCTGTTTTTGGTGTAGCCCAGGATGTTGGATTTCTGGGCAGTGAGTACACATTGCCAGCTCTGGTCCAGCCTCTCAACCACCAGCACGTCGAAGTCCTTCTCAGCAGGGCTGGTCTTGATCTGTGCATCCCCCAGCCTGTATTGATACCAAGGGTTGCCTCAACTCAAGTGCAGCACCTTGAGCTTGGTCTTATTAAACTGCATGAGACTCTTATAGGCCCACTAGCTAAAGTGAAAAACAACTTCATTTTTGACATTTTCATTTAGTTCTTGTGGGCTGTAATGAAGACACATTACAGAAGTCTGAGTTCCCCATATGCATTTCTAAAAGATATTTTCTATGTAGTTAAAATCCTTTTTTTGTATTTTTCCTCTGCATCTTCTCCTTTTGCTCAAGCCTCTTGAGAAAAGAGTGGCATCAGAACTGCACACACGGCACTATGTATTAGCAATCAGAAAATGCTGGTATACTCACAATATTTATATTCACACAAACTTATACTTGACCAAGGACTGATTACAGTCTTTCTGGCAAATTATGACCCAGGTGTCCATGTTGATATGTCCATCCACCATAATTCCCAAGCCTTGCTGAAACTCTACTTTCCTGCAGTCTTCCTTTCTGTAAATACAGCCTCCATTCTTTGCACCAGTGTATGTTTGCTCTAGCAGATAGACCTTCCCAAACATACAAGTCATACCCTGTGAACACTCTTCCTAGAAGGTGTAGTTCTCTTTTGCTGATATCTTTCTTTTTGTTTGTTTTAAATCAGCAGTAACTTTTAAATTTCAATCTTGAAAGTTTATGAATAAAAAAAAGCAAGCAGCTTCTCAGGTCCCCAAACCCCCAAAACTAGAATGACTTGTAGAACTAAATCATTGGTTTTATGAAACTGGATTTTACATACACAGCTTTCTTTCAGTCTTTCAATATAATTTATAATCTCTCCAAAATTAAATAAAGTCTGCTTGATGAGACTTGTTTTCCATAAAACCATGTTGACTGGTATTAATTAACTTCCTATCCTCTAAGACATTAATAATTACATTCAGTATCATCTTTCCATTATTTTCCCCAGGGTGTCGTTCATTCATGGTTTCTCATGTCAGACAAACCACCTTTAAATAATGCTGAAGCAATGTTTCCCTGTGATAGCTCTCTCAAATTGCAATATTTTTCTGATAAGTATTAAAAATTAACACTAGGGTGGCAGATAATCTCCCAGTCAACTACTTACAAGTTCTGCTGATTTAAAACTGCTTTTCCTTACAATTGTTTATGAATCAGAATCAGAATGTCTAAATTATTTTCATGTAATAAGAATAGACCATCCTATTTCTTCCAAATCCAGAAGAGAAATATTTCTTGAACATTCTTGTTTTGCCTGAATTATGTTAATAATTTTATATTTTTCATTCCATGTTGGACTGACACCTTTATCAACATTTCTTTTGCTATTAATCTATTAAATAGAAAAAAATGTCCCATGACTTCAACACACACAGGTTAGCCAGCATGACACTCATCTACAGGAAGGGCTGGAAGGAGAATCCAGGATACTGCAGGACTGACTTTGGGAAGGTCGTGGAGGGCATCATCCTCAATGCCATCCCACAGCATGTGCAGGACAGCCAGGGGATCAGGCCCAATCAGTATGGGTTTAGGAAAGGCAGGTGCTGCTTGACCAACCTGTTCTTCTGTGACGAGGTGATCCACTTAGTGGGTGATGGAAATGCTGTGCATGTTGTCTGCCTGGACTTTGGTAAAGCCTTTGACATCATTTCCCACAACACTCTCCTGGAGAAACTGGTGTTCATGGTGTGAACAGGTACACTCTTTGCTGGGCAATAAACTGTCTGGGTGGCCAGACTCAGAGAGGGGTGGTGAATGGTGCTACTTCCAAATGGTGGTCAGTCACCGGTGGTGCTCTTCCAGGCTCAGTATTGGGGCCAGTCCTTTTTAATATCTTTATCAATGACCTGGATGAAAGGATCAAGTGCACCCTCACCCAGTTTGCAGCCAATACCAATTTGGGTGGGAGCATTGATCTGCCGGAAGGCAGAAAAGCTCTGCAGAAGGATCTGGACAGGCTGGATGAACTGGCTGAGGACAGTGGTATGAGATTCAACAAAACAAAGCTCCAGGTCCTGCCCTTGGGTTGCAACAACCCTACATGGCACTACAAGCTGGGGACAGACAGTGTGGCTGGAAAGCTGCCCAGGGTAAAAAGGACCAGGGGGTTCTGGTTGAAAGCTGCTGAACAAGAGCCAGCAGTGTGTCCAGGTGGACAACAAGGCCGGTGGCATCCTGGCTTTTTTCAGAACTAATGTGGCCTGCAGGACCAGGAAAGTGATCATCCCCCTATACTTGGCACTGGTGAGGCTACACCTTGAATCCTGTGTTCAGTTTTGGGCCCCTCATGACAAGAAAGACATTATTGAGGTGCTGAAGCACACCCAGAGAAGGGCAGTAGAGCTGGTGAAGCATCTGGAGATGAAGCTGCTCTGGTTATGAGAAGTGGCTGAGAGATCTCGAATTGTTTAGTCTGGAGAAAAGGAGGTTTATCAATCCCTAAAACTACCCGAAAGGAAACTTTAGCGAGCTGTGGGTCAGCCTCTTCTCTCAGGTAACAAGTAACAGGATGACAGGAAATGGCCAGAAGTTGTACCAATGGAGGATTAGATTGGATATTAGGAGAAATTTCTTCATGAAAAGGATTGTGAAGCAATGGAACAGGCTGCCCAGGGAATCACCATCACTGGAGGTATTAAATAACTGTGGCGATTAGGGACTTGGTTTAGTGGTGGACTTAGCAGAGTTAGATTTATGGTTGGAGTTGATGATCTTAAAGTCTTTTCCCAACCCAAATGACTCTATGATTCTGTTATGATTTACCTTGTTCCAGAGGCAATATTCTCCAGCTTAGACAATACTTCCTATCTGTTTCAAGTACATTAATGTTTTATTATTTGTTGTGTGAAACAGATCATACACCACTCAAATTCAATATCTTTTTCCCTGTGTTACACACAACTCTGTCTGGAATGGGACAGGCAAGAAATCACAATGTACTGAGAGTATGACAGCAGAGCGTCTGACATAAAACCTGAAAACTAACACACTCTGAGTCAGCAGGGGTTTTATTAAAATAGCTGCAGTTATTTTCATTAAAAAAAAATGTCAGCAAACAAGAGGAGAAATCTGAGAAAAAAAAACAGGTGATTTACTCTGTCTGGAAATGATACAAGACATCACAGAGCCACAGAAAATTACTGTACATGAAGATAAATATAAATCATGACCCTAAAACACACAGGAAATACCAAGTTTTTGTAGTAGAAGAAAGCAGTATTATATCTGAAAAACATGATAAGAAATCAGTGAAGAAATTTATTGAATAGAGTATCAATGAACACAGATCTTGAGTTATAAATATGTAATGTAGTACTGGTATTTCAAAAGCCCATTAATCAATAAAAGGAAGTTAATTGCATAAAATTAAAGAGATGTTAAAGAAAAAGCTCCAAATGTTAAGTGATTATATCTCAACTACAGATAAAAGAATGTTACATAAACCTAACCCCTAAAATTATGGCTAATCCCTAAAATTTTCAAAGCAGCCTCTTTCACAGTATGCAGGACTCAAACCTATTCTCGGGTTCCTCCTCTAAAACATACTGGAATCTGTTTAAGAAGTAACTAGAACCGAGCCACTAATTAAAAGTGACACAAAACAATTAAATTCAACTTCCTCTATGAAGTGATCATAGCATGAAATCACATTGTCGCACCAATCTTCTGAGAGGAGTATTGTTTAAAAACAAAAGTGTAAAGTTAAAAAGACACAGAAGAGTGAGCACACTAAATATTTTAACCACAGTATAAAGAAAACTCAGGGGTTTAAAATCATTTAAGTCGTAAAATACCAGTACTTATACCTTTAAACAGTACAGAAGGAGGAAGGAAATAATGGGAAAGGGGTGAGTAGTTCCATGTTTCAGAAAATAGAGAATTAATTTCAGTCAATAGAAATAGGTAGTAAATGGGAAGAAATTATTGCAAATAAAATGATCACCCTGCAAATCAATAAAACAAACAAGACTGGGATGTATAGGTTACTGAAGAGAAAGTAATTTTGAACTGATTATAAGGTTTGGCATGAATCAGTGCAACCTTAATTAGAACACCATATTTTGGTCTCTGAAAGTGAAGAAGAGCATCAGTAACTGCAGATAACTCCTTCCACCCGAAGCCTATAGAAAGACCAGAAGATATGGAGAGTGAAGATATTAAGCCCTAAATGTGAGAAACTTCAATAAGGTAGGCAAAAAAAAAAAAAAAAACTAAACAAATAAAAAAAGGGAGAGAATGCGTGAGAAAATTTTGAATTAAATGTTGAACAAATCCATAAAGTTTACTCTTCTGCTGTAGAGGCAAAAATTTATAGTTTGCCAGGAAAAGGCACTTTTTTTCAGTTAACGCTTTCATTGTACACATTTAGAAAGAGTTTTGAAAAAGTTTGGGGAGCAACCTTGCATAGCTTAAGGGACAAAGCCAAAAATGCTTGTTTGTTAATTAGAAAATGGAAGATATACTTGAGTATCCTGGGCCAATTGGGTCTAAACAGTAAATGATGTAATATCATTAGGAAAAGTAATGGAGGGCCTTGAGAGGGAAGATAAACAGTGCCAGGGAGAGATGAAGAGTCCAGGAATACAGTCAAAGAGCTTAGAAAAATAACTTTGTGCCAGAAAATGTGTGCATGAAAATATTGTACTCTACAAGGCCTACCTCTTCTCTTTCCCCATTTTGCCCAGAGGGTACTAAAAATACAGGTGAGAGAGAAGGGGGAAGACCCAAAAAGACAAACTGGCAAGTAAGATCATCAAGATCATACTGTGCCCCAATATTTGCAATACACAATCATGGAACAAAAACTTGTGTGATGGGACAATATAACCTCTCTCTATACACTCCTTATACAATCATTAAACCTATTTAAATCGCAGAAGAGAAAAACTAACATTTCTAGTAAATGCTGAAATTTGAGAGCTATATTATTTGTATGAGGCAAAGGAGATTTCTGCTACATCAATGATGTAAGGGTTTAAGTTTTGGTGCAGATGTAACATTGAACACTGTGTAACATTCCTTGGAGGGCCCTCGGCATTAGATATCTTAGTTTCTCATGAAAATCTGCTTCCCAGGGGCTAAGACTGCCAGTATAAATTTAATTACTGTTCAGAGAAAACAACCCATAGTGCCACAAAGTGTGGCATAAAGCAGTCTTTAGGAAAGAGGTAAGTGGGAGACTGTGGCTCTGTAAAACCCTGCCCAGCCTCCAAAAGCCTGTCAGTGCTGCATGTGGACTATAATAGTTCAGTAAGTTGATGCTATTCTGCCTTGATTCATTAAAGAGGATCTCTTGATAAATAATCATTTTAGATAATGAGGTGTCATGTAATGGTCTACTTGATAATTACAGAACATTTTCTCTACATATTTTCTGATGGATTGAATGGGAAGAGTATGTTTCCTTCTTAGTGACTCTAAGTTGCTTTCTTTAAAATTTTTTTTTAAACAATCTGACTTGGAAAACAATGCAGGTAAATATTGTCTGCTCCTCATGTTGAATCACACACACACTGCAGATGAATTAGAATGAAATTATCATGAAAAAACACACTTCTTGATCAAGTCTGGATCAACATTTCCTGCCTCCTACAATCCAGGTGAGATTCACACAGTCTGACATAGGAATATAATGTTAGACATCCAGATCAGAGCAAATCAGCCTGAGCATTCTGTTTTCAATGGAAATAAACTACCATTTGCAAAAAGTGATCCAGCTCAGCACCAACTGTGTGTCTAAAAATGGTCAAATGAAGCACTTTCTGAAATTGCCCATTTCCCTCCATCATCTATGAAGCTAAACTAGGAGTACGAGATCAGAGGATAAATGCTAGATGTCTAGATCAACATAAGAGGGAAAACTTTCTTATCATTTCTATATTTCTGCACAGAATACTCTAACACATGCTTAAGCTTCTTCTTTCCCTCCAGTTTTTTAATGCTTCTTATTCGGGGTACATGCTAGTTTTCATAAAATTGGTCTAAGCTCAGCAAGGGAGTGGGAAAAGGAACACACTGAATATCCATCTGCTTACCCCTTGCAGATCTTTGTAGGATGTCCTGACTGAATAAAAATCTTAGATCTAAAACCTTTGATATTTTCCAAAACAAATATCAAGATTGGATTCTACTTTCTTATGCCCACACTCTGATGCATATTTTTCCTAAGGAAATGCATGCTGCATTTATTTAGTCTTTTCTTTGTCATCTGATGACAGTGACTTTTAATTCAGCTTCTACAAAATATTTTTATAACAATCTGCAACTTTATGAAAGACAATTCCTTTCTGTCACTTCACTTAGCATTCGAGTACTGTGTGTCCTTGGATGAGTCAGCTCATGGAGCCCAGAGCCTCTTGAATTGAGGTCTGAGCTCCAACACTTTTTCATAGCTGCAAGGTAAGACACCTCAGCTCTGAACTGAGGATCTACCTCAAAACAACATGTGTTGCTGGTGTTCTAGCCCGTCTCTCATGAAAGCCCAGCACCACAGTTCAATTGTCCAAAGTAGATTGGACATTAAGAAGCATTTCTTTACTGAGAGGGTGGTCAAACACTGGAACAAATTCCTAGAGAGGTGGTTGATACCTGTAGTCTTTCAGTGTGTAAGAGGCATTTGAAAAATATCCTTAACAATATGCTTTAACTTTTGGTCGCCTCCAAATTGGTAAGACAGTTGGACTAGATCGTTGTCAGTCCCTTCCAACTGAAATATTCTATTTTATTCTGTTCTATTTACACTTCTAGGACATTGAGTCTGATTATTCTTAGGACTTCCTGTGGAATGATTTTACTACCAGACACGAAGTCTGAAAAGGTAAAGCCCAAATTTAAAGGCCAATCAGCAGTGCAGTGCTGGTGGCTCAGCCTATATAGTTTTGTGGAAAGACCAGCTTCTCCATGTTGTTCCCTCATTGTTTTACATCTTGCACCAGGAAATTCTACCTTACTACAGGGAAAAACCTTCTCTCTCTTCCGTGTTTGTCATGTAACTACCAAAGCAATGCAAAAAAAGGAGGGAAGAATCATAGAATCATAGAATAGATTGGGTTGGAAAAGACCTCCAAGATCATCAAGTCCAACCTCTGATCCAACTCCAATTACTATAACATGGCACTAAGGGCCACATCCAATCTCTGCTTAAAAACCTCCAGGGATGGTGAATCCACCACCTTTCTGGGTAGGTCGTTCCAATGCCTGATTACCCTCTCTGTAAAGAATTTCTTCCTAACATCTAACCTAAACCTCCCCTGGCAGAGCTTGAGCCCATGTCCCCTTGTCCTATTGTTGGTTGCCTGGGAGAAGAGACCAACCCCCACTTGGCTATAACCTCCCTTCAGGTAGCTGAAGAGAGTGATGAGGTCACCTCTAAGCCTTCTCTTCCCCAGACTAAACAACCCCAGCTCCCTCAGCCTCTCCTCATAGGACTTGTGCTCAAGTCCCTTCACCAGCCTCGTTGCTCTTCTCTGGATAAGCCTCATTAGTAATTCATAGACCTTCAGATGATTACTGGGAGCCAGTGAAGTTTTTGGCAGACCATGGCTAGATGGCTACGCAAATTCTTGCTTTCCGGTATCAGCCTCACACAACTCTGTATAGCCAAGACAGAGAAAGGGCAGATTTTCTCTGGGTCTCTACAGGTCTAGAGATCAGCCATCACCAGACAATCAGTGGATGGCTGCTGGTAAAATGATTGGGAGTGAAAAACTGAGCTTGCAAATGTACCATGCTCAACAACATCAATGCCTCAAACTACTGTTCTCACTTCCCAAATATTACTGTATCGCATGGCCTGCCC
Organism: Empidonax traillii; assembly: GCF_003031625.1. Classification (NCBI taxonomy): domain Eukaryota; kingdom Metazoa; phylum Chordata; class Aves; order Passeriformes; family Tyrannidae; genus Empidonax; species Empidonax traillii. The sequence continues at coordinate 426,286 of NW_020955362.1, read as the reverse complement.
TATCTCCACTGGCCTTTGCTCTTTAACAGTTAACACCTCTTTTCTCCTCACCTAAGAAAAACTTAGAAAATTAATTAAAAAATGCAATTAAAAAATCCTTTTCTTATTTTCATTTCAGCACACCTCCAATATCTTTGCCAAATGAGCAATGGTTGGCTGTTTCTTTTGTTCACAGGTGGGCACTACAAAAATCATCTATTAAACTACCTCTTTTTAACACGAGACTAATTTTTAAACTAATTTCAATTTTCAACATTAAGAACAGACTTTTTTGCACCACTGCTGAACTCCAAACTAATTTATATATACATTGTATGTTTGGGTTTTGGAGAAAAACTTCCTTGCTTTATTAGGCACAGAAACTCCTGGTAAAACAGTATTAGTTCAACAAGGGGTAGCAGCCTTGATTTGGCATTGTTTGCTTTTAATGGTCCTCAGTATCTGCAGGTAATGATAGTGCTGACAACCAACAACTGTCTTCTAACAAAAGAAATGTTTTCATTCTGCCTGGATCGAAAGCGGGATGTGGGAGTTAATTCCTGGAAACAATAATAGGCACCAGACAGTCTTTAGGAAAATGCCTGGAATAACCATGCCAGACTCTAATGTCCTGTTTTATTCTGGTATGAAATTTCTATATGGAATTCTGTAATTGTGTGGGAACAACATTTCCTCATATAACTTATATTTGACTAGAAAAAAAATTAAAAAGTCTCTCTCCCTTTTACTTTCAGATAAGTGCATTGGAAAATCATCAAGAATGTAGCAAGCAATTTTATTTTCTTATGAACTTTTTTTTCCCTGACAGGACAAGAGAAAACGTGGGAGGGGGGTAAAAAAACAACTATATGACTGAAAAAACCCTTGGAACTTTAATTCAAAAAGTGCAGAAGTTATAAAACACGGTGAAATTAAACAAATTAAGACATCTCAATGCATTAAGTCCATTTGTTTCTTGACTGTGAAGTTGCTCACATGGCCAGATTGATGGCATATTTGAGGGAAATTTCAGTCCCTGTTTCTGCAGGGTAACTGAGGGACCTCCTCTGAAGTGCCAGGAAGGTCCTGCTGTTCTGAAACCCACAGCCAATCTTTAATCACACAGACTTAGTACAGAGTGGAGAAAGCAGCTAATAGTTAAAATTTCAAAGTAGTACTACTGTCAGTGTGTATTTTTCTCATACCTTCCTTGTTCGCTGTTATAATCTACAAATATCACATTTTCAGTCTTTCATACATGGGGTTTTAAGTCCCACTGATCAGCAAAATTTGTATAAACATGAATAACTTGATATCAAATGCTCAGAAATAACTCCTTTTGAAATTGTTTCTTAAGTGACTAACATTTGTGATTTTCTGTAAAACTCATGAAATCATGCTGTCTCACAGTATTCAGAATCATCGTCTCTTTCCAGAAGCTGAGGAATCTCAGTTATGTTCCTAATCAAGGTTCTACATATCTATATATCACAGCAAGGAATACTTTTAAAATCCACTTTGTCAATAACTAAGATGGATGTTTCTTTTATATTAACACAATCAGTGAGCAGTTTTCAAGGCAGATTTTTAAGTAACTGTGAGGATTTCAAATGAGATGTGATTTTCTATCAATGAAGCTGATGAAAAGAAAATGGAAGGGAAAAAAAGCCACAAAGGGCAATATGTTTTACGATTGCCTCTATCAGCACATGCTTCAGGTTACCAAAGCAAAATCTGAAGGTGATATACTACTTCTGCCTAGTGACCTCTTGCCATCAACCTGCACAAAAATCTGCTATGAGCCTTCATCTGATCTGAAAATACAGGGCAGAAGACATTGTCTGCAAGCCGAGTGCCTTTGCAACTCCTCTTCTTCTTTTTATGGTGGAATACAGATACTATGTTCCTACTATTATTGATGCTGCCACAAATATAATTTAATTTGGTCTTAATTTATGAGATGTTCTATTCATTTTCCTCTAAAAAATACAAAAGGCAAAAAAATGTTTAATTTTATATATGAGGAATATTTTAGAAAGCAGACAACCCTACAAAGTGTACATATATTAAACAATTATCGAGTTAAAACCAAACAGCAAAACCAGAAAAGGTCATCTCATCTCTTCTACCTCCTTCATGCAGGGAGTTATTCTTACAAAACTGTGTATATGTCACTGCAACAGTATCTGGCAAGATGATAAATATTATTTTGACCTATTTTGACAACAGTAGTTTAGAACATAAAGTCCTAGTTTAAAGAAACAATGAATGAAAAGGTCTCGAGGATAGCCTCTGAAGTACAATCCACACAGAAAAAAAACAATTATCCTAGATCAAAATAGTCCTTATAAAACAAATGCTTTCAAGTCTTATGAAAAAAAAATTACCAGGAATGTTTTGCCGAAGATTTTTCTTTCCCCTGGTAGACACATTAAGTCCTGCTACTTCTTATCATTCCACAGGCTCTTTAAAAACACTGTTTTCCAAGGTGGAAAAGAAAAAGTCTCAAAGCAGGATGTGTGGGAAAAGAAGTGTCCCCTGCATATAGTCCCCTGACAGGCATCCTAAGCCCTGAGTGGGCAGTATTTGGGCCCCCACGGATAGTTCCCTATCATATTCCCTCTTTCCAGCCGCCATTCCCTGCTGCCAGACCATGCTGCTCAGTCAACTGAAGTTCAGATGTGCAGACCAGAAGAGCTTGTCCTACCTGCCAAATGGAGGCCCTGCCAAATACCTGCTTTGTGGAGCATGCTGGAAGGGGTGGTAGGGATCTGAACAGCCCCTGTATAATTACGTGAGGGATATCTGTGTGCTTGTGTGTGTATGTTTCTCTGTGTCGGAATGTAGTTCCACAAACACCTATTCTCAGAGGTAAAACCATTTTAAGAGACTCTTCCTTTGGATCTCTATGTATCTGCCATAGCTCTCAGATGCATCAACTATGCAGCTTTTCTGAAAAATTATCTATAACCCAGATTATTTCCCAGTCTTGGTGTGCAGAAAGGATCCACAGACCACTCGTATCAGTACAATCACAAAGCCGGAGAGCTGAGGTGGGAAGACAGGAACAGAAAACCAGGTCCAGAGATCTCCTCAGCTGCCTTCACATATGCAGATAGGTTCTGCAAGTGCACAGATGTGCCCTCTTCAAACTTTTCTGAGTGATTTTTACTCACACTATAAGAAAAGAATTAAAAAGAAACGAGGTCAAGCCTACCAGTGACGCATTGCTCATTGTTTCAGCTTCTCACCTTCCAGTAACACCATTAGATCAACAGCTACTGTGTAAAAATAAGTGCGGCCATGTCTATACAATAAAAGTTTAGAACAAGCAGAGAACAGAAGAGTGAAGAGAAGGTGATGAAAAGAAAGATGCAACTTTTGGAAAAAGATAAAAAATCAAAGCCAAGCCTAGGATTCTCTTTCAAATCTGCTTCCTCTTAGCATGCTATCATGGACATCCTCATCAGCATCCTCCTAATAAAGATAAATATAGTGTGCACAACCATAAAGATATTTTTGAATACGGATAAGAGATATTATTTTAATAAAAAATTGTTGTCTTCAATACTTCCTTTCCTCCCCTATTTATAGAGTTCTTACGTTTGTCCCCTTGACTTTTTGAACAATTAGACTGATCTTTCCTCCACATCAAACACACAGATTTTCCTAACAATTCTGTTCAGTTTTCAGCAGAAAATGATTGGGAAGTGACAGAGTGAGCCATGCTGCATTATGCAGACAACATCTCTAGAGAAGCACTGGCTATAGAGCAGACATAATGATTTGTTTGAATGTGTCTGTCCTGCCTGGTTGCTTACGTGCATAGTGCTGGCACTCTGCGTACACAGACATTGCTGATCTGATAAGAGAATATGCACAATTATATCTAAGAAAAACATTGGTGTTTGGCATGAAGAGACTAAATTAATTATGATTATTTTTACTACTATATTTTTATTCATTCTGGGTAAGGATGCTCTAGGATCACCAGAGATCACTGTGAGTTCTTCAGATCAACAGCATGTCCATTAACATTCCTGAAAAGTCCATGGTCTTATTTTCATCAGCTACTATGCAATCTATATGATGACAGGCAACACTGCACGCCACTGGCAGTTACACAGAATGAAAATACATCCCTGTGGATGGTCATTCTTCTTTCAACTATAGCATACAATTCCCTGGTAGACACCTGTGTGCCAAAAGTCAGGGTTTTGTCAACCCTGCCTGATACAGCAGAGTACATAGGAAGCCTTGGATCTTCCCCCATCTCCACTTCCTGGTAACAGGTATTTGTGGCCTCATGCATCAAAGCTGATTATTTTCTTGCCCTAGGCACCAAGCCCAGCATTATCAAGTCTGACTTCTTTTACCTTGCAGATATGTATCACAGCAGTGGACAGGTCATTTGGGGGATCTGTAGATCAGTGACTGCTCTGGTATTAGACGCAGAGTGCAAGGAAGTGCCTTACACAGAGATCACTAAATCCCCCTAGCATGGCCACCTCTGAACCATTCAATTAGAAAGGACTGGCACCACCCTCCTACACACTCTGCAGATAGACCTGCTTCCACTCATATGCCTTCCTGTGCTTAAAAGGGTATGAAGGAGAATATGCCTTAGGACAGAGAAGCAGCGCTTTATCAGTATTATAAGAGATATATTAAGAACTGGCTGAAGGGCAGAGATCAAAGACTTGTAGTGAAGGGGGTGACATCTGGTTGGTGATTTGCCACTAAGGGTGTTCCTCAGGGCTCAGCTCTAGGGTCAGTTCTGTTCAATATCTTTATCAACTATCTGGATGCAGGAGTTAAATGCGCTATTAGCAGCTTTGTTGATGATACCAAACTGGAAGGTGCTGTCGACTTTCTTGTGGGAGAGGAAGACTTTTGAAGGGATCTAGATAGAATGGAGCAATGGGCTATGATTAATGTAAACAAGTCTAAATTATGGATTTTGCACCTAGGATGGGTAATGTTGACCACAAGTATAAACTGGGAAAGAAACAGCTGGAGAGCAGTACTGCAGAAAGGAATCTGGGGATGCTGGTCAGGAGCAGTTCAACAGGAGTCAACAGGGAATCCAGGCAGCCAGGAAGGCAAACCGCATTCTAGGTTGCATCAAATATAGCATCACCAATCAGTCAAAAGATTCTTCACCCAGAGGGTGTTTGGGCACTGGAACAGACTCCCCAGGGCAGTGGTCGCAGCACCAAGCCTGACAGAGTTCAAGATGCATTTGGACAGTACTCTTAGGCACATGGTGTGACTCTTGGGGATGGTCCTGTACAGAGTCAGGAGCTGGACTTGATGACTCTTGTGTGTCCCTTCCAGTGCAGCATATTCTGTGAAAAGAGGTGATTATCCTGCTGCGTTCAGCATTGGGGTGGCCTCACCTAGATTGTGGTTCTGGGCCCTGCAGTTTAAGAAGGTTATGAAGGCTGTTGAATGCTTCCAGAGGAGGGCAACAAAGCTGATCACAGGGCTAGAAAGCATGTCCTTTGAGGAGCAGCTAAGGTCCTCATAGGCTGGTCTAGTTTGGTGAAAAGGAGACTGAGAGAAGACTTTGTTGCTCTGTACAGCTTCCAGCTTCCTGAGGGGAGGGGAAGTGGAGAGGGAGGTGCTAAATTCTTCCCTCAGTACTCAGTGACAGGATGTGTGGGAATGGTTCAGAGCTGTGTATGGGGAGTTTAGACTGGACAGTAGGAAGCATTTCTTTACCGAGAGGATGCTCAAATACCAGAATAGATTTCCTAGAGAGGCAGTTGATGACCCAAGACTGTCAGTGTTTAAGAGACACTTGGACAATGCACTTGACAACATCCTTTAGCTCTTGATCAGCCCTGAATGGGTCAGACAGTAGGATCAGATGATGGTTGCAGGTTCCTTTCCAACTGAAATTGTTTATTCTGTTGTATCCTTCTGACCTGGTCTATTATATTCTGTTCTATAAATTACAGAGGAGAAATCATGTAATGTATAGTTTGATTTTCCTACATTCATATGCCATATGGAGACTTGGTAAAGTATGGCTGTGTGATCAAGCAATCCCAGCTGCTAAAATGATAAAACAAGGAAAACATCCAAGGATTTATCTTTTTTTTCCTCATGAAAAGGGCGGGGACACCAACATAATTTGACATAATTTTTGCATTTCACTGACTTCATTTTGGTCACTTATATGAAAAACAGAAGGTTGCATTAATAGCAACTATAGCAAGTAGCTTTTTTCTCCAGGAACTAACTGCCTTGAGCCCTCTTCTTCGAGGCACGTAGTTCAAGAGCAATGGTACATCTTTCTCCAGCAGGTTTCTACTCTTTCCGTCTTTTCTTTATTTCTCCAGTGGAAAGCACATTGCTAACGTGGCCTCATTTGCAAACACTTTCAGGAGTTCCCACACTGCGGTTGCCAGAGCCTTTACTCCCAGCTCCAGCACAGACCAAGTAACATAGGCTATTCATGGGGCAGCAAAACGCTAGGAAACATGTCAAGGGGGAGTAGAATTTCTTTTCAGAAGAACTCTGGTCCTCATGGTTTCATTCCATGCTGCACCATAGCCCAAAGAGGAGAACAGGTAGTAGTTGTTACACATACACACATTTTGTACCCTGCTTCATGACCAGTGTAGGGTCTTGAGGGTTAACAAGATGACTTTTTCACAGAAGGACTGATAAGCTGGCAGGCATTAAAGGGAAGTTGAACCAGCACTGTCCAAGGCATCTTACGTGGCAGGACAAGCCCTTATACATACAACTCCTTACATATGGGCCAGTATCCCTTTTTTTAAGTTTGAATAAACCTTAGCAAAAGAAATCCTACAACAGCAGGCCCCTCTTGTTTCCTTTACTTCTTCAAAATGATTGCACTGAATGAGTTTCTAATTTTTACTTTGTTGAAGTACAAACAAGCAAAGACTTTGAAGCCACATGCTATTTCTGACAGAAATTAATAATATTGGGTCCTTCTCTTAAGCATATTGACGTAACTGCTGATGTGCTTCTTAGGTTTATTTCCTCAGCAACAGCAAACCAAGGCCAACAGTCTGCAATCACGTTAAGCAGACGTACTGTCTGTGTTGGATTACCTTGCCTTTACTTCTGGCATACGCTGTCAGCTTTCACTACTCTGTCTGACTCAGTATTTCTAAAGCAATGTTCCCACACCTTCCTACATATACTTGATACAGCCCTTTGACCTGCTTCAGCACTAAAATCCTACGTAGCTAGCACTTGGTGAGAAGGAGCTTGAGAAGGAGTTTAAAAAGTCTACGAAAAAACAAAACAAAACAAAACATTTTTTTTAAGTCTAACTAGTGGTTCCTGACCAGTTTGGACCAAAAGATTGCTGTCAAACCTTGACATTCCTCCTGAATCACTAAGTACTGTGCCACTAAACAATGTGCCTACCACCAGACAGGGGACACATTGAGTTATAGGCAGAAGAGAAATGATGATGCCCAAATGACAATGAAAGTATTCACCAAATGAGTTCTTTAATGAAATTAAATAATCCATGGGACTTATTCTAGAAGGTCATTACATAAAATATTAATTGCAGAACAGGGCAAATAAACGAAAGTCGTGGAACATAAGCATTACACAAAAGAAAGGCATGAGACATATAAATTCATTAACATAGCAAAAAGATAAGATTTATGCAAGCCTACAGATGGCAATAAACTTTAGCAGCCCTTTTGTGCTAAATCTTCCCTTAGCTTCTCTAAAGGTGCCACTTCAGGATGAAGAGGGTGTCCCTTTGTGCCTGCAAGTGGGAACTGAGGATGAATATGAGTCATTGCCAGAAGAGCACTTCTCCAGGGCAAAGCCCATCTTTTATTACCTAATCACTAAAATGAAGCTGTTTTAGTATAACTATGATGAGTTGTTGCAATTAGGATATCACCTGTTTTCCAAGAGATTCAGTCTAAGCCTAAACCTGATTTCCATAGCCTATGATTCCCTAAATGATGGTCTTCTTTGGTATCCCGTGAGATCTGTGGAGGTGAAAAGTTATTCTATATTTCTTATATGTGACTATTTCATTCAACTTTTCTTCCCTTAGTATCTCTTTTTGTTCTGTTCTAAGACAGTAACTTTCACAGTATGTTATTAAGGTCTCCAAAACTCACTGCTACACCCTCATTAGCATACTACGATCTCTTTCTGTGTCTTTCTTACCTCTATATTTTATTCAATGTTTTTTTCATTTCAGCCAGAAGCATGACAGAGTTTGAGGCTCTGAGGCACTGTTTAAGGCCTAAAGTCTTTGCTGTGCTATATTAGAGCCAGCAGAGGTGTCAGCAAAGACTGTCATCTGTTTGCTTCCACAGGACAGCTTTGTACTAATTTCTCCAGCCTCAAAGACTTCCTGAGATCTGCTGAAAACAATTCAAAGACTCCTAGATCCAAGCCAACCCGCAGGTATCAGCTAGCACCTAGAAAATCAGTGAGTAAACTTTCTCATTTTTTCCTTGAATTCAACTCAGTATTATGTATTACCGAAATCCCTCAACCTCTCTCTAACTTCTTTGTCCCCAGACAGCATTACTTCCACTGCCAGTCTGCACTCAGCTGCTGAGATTTCCCACTTTAAAACTGTGTCAAGGCACTGATGATGTTTTGACAGTGCAGGCTGTATTGTAGAACATTTGACACAGCTTAGAAGAGGTAGAAAAAAATCTGTTTCAAATACAGGAACAACCAGTTTTTTAATGTTTCATTAAAAAAGAAAAAAGGAAAAAAAGAAAAAGCCAGGCCACCATGATAAGAAAAAGTCATAGACAAAGACATGTTGGCTGGTAGAGTAGATTATTTTAAGATGGTGTCTGCCTGATACAGAAACTCTGCACTACATATTATTATGCACTAAACCTCCAATTTTTAAAATATGGCTGTCCAAGTTCAGTTTTCTAAATCAAATGTAAGTGCCATATTTCCAAAAGCACTGAACACCAAGTCCTGCAGCAGTGCTTTCTACTTCCCTACTGCGTTGAATTAAGCGTGATGAATACTCTGATAAAACCAATCCATTTATTTAGATGCCTAAATAAGGGTTGAGCTAGCACACCAAATTTTAAACTGCTGAAAATTATTTTCCATCAAAACACAAGACGTCTCTGCAGTGAAAATTCTGACACATTCTTAACAGCAATAGCAAGTCAAAATTCTAGAATAGATTACTTGTTCTCAGAAAAAGAGTTAATTTCTTTAAACTCATTATGACTGCCATTTAAACTCTTTATGACTGCCATTTCTTTAAACTCATTACGACTGCCACTATTACAGGAGTGCTTGATGTGCCTTGGCAAGTAGGGGGTTTCTTTGTGTGCATGTGTACAGTTCCTGGGCAAATGAGTAGATAATAGACATTTTTTCTAGGAGCAAAGCTGTGGCCTGAGGGTGCCTGCAGAACACTAAAATCACAAAGCTTTGTGTGTCTGAGAATTCAGGGTTTCTGACATTTGTTCAAGCCATCCGCATCTCCAGCATATGATTGCCAACAGAGATTCTGGGAGCAGAGAGGCAGGGAAGCAGAACCGAGCACTCTGAGAGGCAGAGACACATATTAATAGATTCACAATCAGCCAGGGCCTATCAAATCTCTACCTCTTTTTTTTATTTTATTTTAAGAAACAAACACAACACAAAAAAACCTGTATTTTACACAACAAACTATATGTAGAACAAGGACAAATTTTGAAGCATAAACAATGTGCACATGTTTTTGACAGGCTCCTAAGTTTAACCCATTGCTTTCCAAGCTTAGCCCTCGATTTTTCTCTTGCTGTGTTGATAGTGCCTGCTTGGACACTTTCCATATTAAGTTGCACTTCGCTTTTATTCCAGCGTAAAACAGTGGACTGCAATAAGCAAAACGTTAGGAATGGATTCTTAGCCAACTTGTATTCCAAAAGAGAAAGTGTCATGCCACCTGTGCTGTGTACAAAATGTTGCATCACGTTGTCATGAAATAACCATCACGTTGCTATGACTTAGTGGAGAGGCAAAAGTCCCTTCAGCTCCCTCGCTAAAACAAAATGCATTCTCCAGTCAAGAATAATACAATAAATATAAGCATCCTAATGGAGTATTATTTTCCTCTCTTTCAGCTCACCCACATGAAATCCTAGAAAGAGGATGCTGCACTGCAGAATTGTCCGAGATTCAGATGTCCCCATTCCTCCCAGAAACTCCTGTATCTGCCAGGCTGAGCCAGCTTGAGGGTATAAAGCACTCAGCCTTCCACATGAACACACGAATAAAGCAGAGCATGGTCCACAGAAACCTACAATAATTATTTCCTGGTCAATAGACTTTGCATTGCTTGTCCAGTCTCCTGAAGAGCTGAATATTAAGAAAATTAAAGTGATGCTGGCAAGGAGAAAGCCAGATGGAAAAACACAAATTCTTCCACACTAGCACTCCTCATGATGAATGTCTGCCCTGAGACCATGAGGACCTTCAGTAACTAGGCCGTTCACCTGAATTTATGGCTGTTTCTGAATATCTAAGTGGAGCAGCTGCAAGAAAAACACCCTCCACTTTCATGGGTTTAAAGAAGGTTGGACTTCTCATCAAATGAAAGTTGAACTTTAATGCTCTCAAATGTAAAGCCTCCTTATTATTTACATAGCTGTAGCTTTGAGTAGCCTTTGCAATCCACCTCTCTCTTTATGACACTTCTAATCTTTAAAGGAACTAATTCAGTCAGAACAGAGAAATCAATAGCATGTGATTAAGCACATCACCGCCTGCCTGCCCTGTTAAATGATGAGTCACATTCAATAGTATCAAGATCTCTTTAAAAGCTGATTGTCATGCAATCAACTTAGGTGATCTTCCAGAACACCTATATCCCACTGCAGCAATAGGACTGCCATTTGCAACAATGAAATTCATTAAAGCATTAGAACTATTTCTTGACATCACACTCAAAGACAGAACTAACTCCTGGAAGAGAAAATAAATTATTAACAGTCACAGACAGGCTATTGTCACTGACGAAATCAAAAGAATAATAGAAGTGTGCTATTATTTTGGAAGTAGAAAAAAAGAGATTAATTGTCATTGACAATTTTTTATATTTTGCAGTGTACCTGAGTAATACGGAAATGAAGCCACAAGCAGAGAAAGATCCACCTTTGCTCTTCTTTGTGGAGAGCTTTAGCTCTACAGATCAAAGCATAATATTGTTACTTGATCTGATTACCTACAAGGGAAGAGGCAAGTGCATAAAGTGATGGCTATAAATGATGAGATGGGAATAAAGCAGGAAGATGGAAAGAAATCCTGTTGGCATTATTGATCCTCACCAACAGGCATAGCCAAGCCAAAGCCAGTTATTTAGGTCAAGACACCTTTATGATTTCTTTGTCTCTCTTTTCCCTTCACTACAAGGTACGAATCCTGTCATCATATTTCTTGTCACAGCCTGAACTAGAAAAACAGTTATGACTTTTCTCTCTTTTTTTCAGAAATTACAACTGTAGGAATGAAGCTGTGACATACAACGGCAAATTTTCCTCAAAGCCACCCAAAAGCCCCTAAAATATAGATTTTTTTTTATCTGAAGCAATCACCACTATTGCAGTTGCAGACTCAAAAAGATTCCTTCTAGTCTTTAGCACTGGTTTATGCCTCCATAGTTCTATAACCTTCTGTGAAGAAATCACAGTCCTTAGTCTTGTTACCATTAAGGTTTCTATGGAATACTCTTTTCTTCTTTGGAAACCAACGACAGAGTAAAGATTTTATACACACCCACATGGACATAAACACATTTTTTGGTTTACTGAATATATTCACCTTCTCTCTGAGAGAAATACTAAAAAAAAGCCTGAGCATAGAAAACTATATGAGAACAGAGAAGGTGACTTTCATGCTGCCTGCATGTTTTCAAACACTCCTTGGCACTACTGTCATGTTTTGGAGCACTACAATCAGGTTTCCTCAGGTAGAGGTGTATACAGCCTGAGCTGTGCTAGCTTTGAGTCCTCTGAAGAGCTTCAGCTCTACATTTCATCTGTGTGGCCTCACTGAAATCAATGCTCGTGTGCTTGGCTAATTGATGATCATTTTCTCAAAAGCAAGCAACATTGACCCAACAACAGCTACTTGTTTGATCTTCCTCTCCAATCACTGGGGAAGATGGAAACACATCTAGTCTTCACCCTTTTTCAAAAGAATAACGATGAATGATAGATAGCAACTTGCAAGTGGATAAAGAAAAGAGGCTGCAATTTTTCATGAATAATAAAATAATGAAGAACTGAGAGATATTATATAAGTATACAGGTGCAAAAAATTTTTAGCAACAAAGCCTGACTTTGACCAGATAATACAATAAAAATGGTAATATTAAAAAAGGAACAGTAGCTACAGCAATAGGAAAGATGAAAATCAGAAATACATCATTTTCCAGAAAGGAAATTAAGCAGCATAATACTCATGCTTTGCTTAGGGGCCTGTTGTGTAAGATAGTGCTTCAGCAACACGGCATTGTTAACTTAAAGAGTTGTTTTGACATCTTTTAACTCTGTGCAAGACTACAATATTTAGCAGTATTTCAAATATTAACAATGTAATTGAAAGAAATTAAAATTAAGAATTCAAATTTAATGAGTATGTAGAAAAATATATGTCAATAACAAGCAAAAAAACCTCATACTAATTTCAGAGTGTTGGTTACTGAATATATAGGTTTGCTAAACAACAATAATGGGAAATATATTTAGTGTTGGAAGTCTTTAAGTAACTAGGAAAAAAAAGTTATAGAAGAATAGAGTACTAAGCATTATGCCACTTTTATAAAACAGTGGGTATTGTATGTCCTCTACAAGTTTTGAATACGTCATAAAATGATACAGATGTATTACACATTTAGAATCATCATAAACATTTGGCTATTGTCATTACAATAAACAGACTACTGCTATGAATATTTAAAACATAAGTAGTATGTATGTAATGAAGTTAAATCTGACATTTACAGTATTACATGACCTTAAGGCAATGCAGGCAAATGACTTGCAATGCACCTGAAAGCTGCTTACCTGTCAATAAATTGTGAGATTGCATGAGCTTTGAAAAGAAACAGAGACATTCAGAGTCTGAAACAACTGGAAGACAGAACGAAAAAAATATCTATACCATTTTTCAGACTTTCCTTCTATCCCTGTAAAGACTGTTGGCAATGCTCACTTATGTGCTTTAAATTAGAGAGAATGATGGACATAACATTAATAAATTACAATACATGCCATGCTTTGGCTGTGAGTGTACCCTGCATAAACAAAGTGTATACAAAGTAATTTCATTTCTTCAGAGATCATGACATTTATAAATTACTCTCTTGTAAAATGAGATTAGGGTTGCTAAATGACCCGCACAGGCACATTTTACTCCAAAATGAGATCCATAACTCACAACATGATATTGGTATATGGATATTCATACAATACACTGATCCTTTACACTCCAATGGGTTTCCAATAGCAGTGATGACTTCTGTCATCTTTTCTTTGTACCTTTCCTTAGTCATAGAAACACAGCATAGCAGCATTTCCAGAAAGAGATTTCACAAAACATACTCACAAGTGATGCAAAGAACCCCTTAGGCATTGTTCCTCCTTCCCAAGCAATGAATGTGCCACCCAGACACAAATTATTTCACAGATGCAGCAAAACAAAATAAATTTAAATTAAAAAAAAAATACACATCATGGTGTGAAGGCAAGAAGCTGAAGTCCTCAGAAAACTATCCAAACCCATACATTTTAATAAATTGTTGGCATTTGACTGTATTAGAATGGCATTATCCTACTCAAATCAAAAGCAAAAGGCTTTGCAAAAGCCACTGTATAAATACAGCAAAATATTGCATCACTTCTGAGCACATCATCCAGCACATATTTATGCTTTCAATACCACTGTGAGGTAGAAAGGTGTCCTCCTCATGTTGTAGCTGGGGATCTAAGAGAGCTGATTTGCTTATCCCAACCTTCTGGGAAATCTGCAGACATAAGAATAATGTGCTTTGCCTCTGCAGTGCCAGCTACCATCCTTTGTATTAGACCTAGCATAACTCCTGACATTTAAATTTGAAAATTCAGTACAAAATATATGACAATCTACATTAAAAATAGTAATATAGCACACAAATAGAGGTGCATGAATAATGGATAATAGTTATAAGAGGCAAGCAAGGGGCCTTTCTTCTTTTCTCAGTGTAATAGCAGAAGACCTTGAGAACTTGACCTAAAGAAGAATAAGACATAAATCTGCTAGGCAGCTATGAATATATATAATAGAATGCCTTTTAGGGACTTGGGAAATTCTTATCATTGCTCTGACCTCAAGAGGGTCAGTATTGATAAGTCCTGGCAATGAAGCATAGACTGGCAATGAAACAAGACTACTGTCTTGGTTTCTGAACACTAAAGAGCTTCCATGATGAAGCAGGTAAGACTTGGACAGAACAGATTTCTCCTGAGCTAAAATATGTATCAAATTCTTGGCTATTCACATAAGACTCATAAATGGTTCCATGCTTTCTAAGAGTTTTGGGAAATGTAATGGTTTGAAGGAATCTACACAAAGTCTATTAAATTTTAAGTATGGGAAGAAAGAGCTCCTTCTCAGTCATCAACCCTAACTATGATTTCTAAAGAGTATCAATAAAAAGTTCAATAAAACATTATCACTTTTACAGGCTTCTTACCGTAGACTTTGGAGAAGTAGTAACTGCATCTCTTTTGTTCGGATAGATGCCATAGGAAAGAGAGTCTAAGAAAACTGAATATTTTGGTCAGTTCTCTTCTGCAAATGTTCCTTTATTCTCTTTTCGGAGATACAAAGGATGTTGTAATACTATCAGCTCTGCTGGCATGACTAAGATTGATACAGATGGGGAGGTTTTGGTCCAAAGGACAATGACGATAGTGAAGGACCTTGAGGGGAACTCGTATGAGGAGGACTGAGGACCTGGAGAAGAGGAGACTGAGAGGAGACCTCATTGGAGTTACAACTTCCTTGTGAGGGGAAGAGGAGGGGCAGACACTGATCTCTGTGGTGACCAGTGACAGGACCCAAGAGAATGGCCTGAAGTTGTGTCAGAGGAGGTTTAGGTTGGATATTAGAAAAAGGTTCTTCACCCAGAGGGTGGTTGGGCACTGAAACAGGCTCTCCAGGGAAGTGGTCACAGAACCAAGCCTTACAGATTTCAAGAAGCATCTTAGTCACATGGTGTGACTCTTGGGGATGGTCCTGAGCCGGGCTAAAGGCTGGACTTGATGGTCCCTTCCAACTCAGTATATTCCATGATTCTGTGTTAATTCACCTTTTTTTTTCTCCAAGGATTTTCTGCGTAGCTGGATTTACTATACCCTCTAGAAACCAAGAGTGCCGTGTTTCCCAAATCTCAGAATTTCTTTTTTCCCAAACAAGCAGGTTAGGTCTCAGAGTTATCAGAAAGCAGTTTGGCAGGTTGTGATCTGAATTTATTTTTTATGGTATTGTGATTCAAACATATAATCCAATATGATAACAAAACTTCACGAATTCCAAACACAAAAATACCCCACTCTGCAATGTGATGTATTCTAGTGTTTGACCTGAAAGGTACATTATCTATCTGAATTGTGGGAAACAAAGGCATTTACAAAATTATGGTATAACATATGTAGAGGCCCACTTTTTAAAATAAAATGTAAATTCTATTAGTTGACATGTTAAATAAGTATTCTGCTGTTATAACATTACAGAATACTTACATTGAGAAATACCCACAAGATTCAAGGAGACAGCAAATAAACATCCCAAAAGGCTACTGTAAATATTGCCTACATATAGAGTAAGTAATATACCAGTTGTAGTACACAGTACATCACATTGCAATCATACATAATCAAAACTATAGACTTCTCCTGCATACTGTACTCCTAACCTTGACTTTCTCTTCTTGATTAACTTCTAGGACAACATCAAACTAGTACTTTAAATTCCAATCCTTGAATCTTTAAGGGAAACAATCTTGATTCATATGCAGCAATGATCCTGAAATCAAGAGTCTAAAATTTTTCATCAAGTCATGAAATTTCTAGATAACTTGCTCAGTTAAGCAGGCAAGTATTTGCTAATAAGAATTGCCTTTATCATCAGCTTTATCATCAGATCTACAAACAGCTGTACTTGAAACCAAGCTTTGGCTTCATTGCATTAAGCTTTCTTCAACACTCCTCTTTCCAACACAAGAACTGGTAATGACACACAGTGTTTAAATCCCCTTCAATTTTTCCTGTCATATTTTATTCCAACAACATAAACTGTGATATTGCAAGATAGTGAGTGTTACAAAGTACTGTGTGACTTTTACTCCTATGAATGTCGATAAGAGTTCAGTTTCTTATAAAACTGGGATGATATTCCCCATCTTCTGTGAACAAATAATCCATGAAAACAAACAAAAGAATCTAACATGTTGCATTAAGTATACTTCCATGGCAAAGTATCAAAGTCTTCTATCAGGCATTGGCAATTTCTGTAAATATTTCTGCCAGCCATAAAGTGAAAGCTATTACAGATCTGCAACTCAGCAGGCAAATCCCCACATCTAGTGTCTTTCTTATGGGTCACAAGCTTGAAGCAAAATCCACAAAAATTTTAAGGACCTGTTATGAATTTTAGTAGACTTTGCATGAGGTGCTGGGCAGAATCAACCTTCTTCAGATCACCCTTTTTTGACGTGAAGACATCAGCAAGCTTGCAATAGCCGTTATCCTTTATGATCTCTGCCCTTATACTTGAGCTATACTGAAATGGACTTTTATCTATATTTCCCAATACTTTAAAAAAATTTAATGTAGTATTTTCAAATATATCTGATTTTCCAGAGAGCACACTGTCAGTACACACAATCACTTAAACTGTTGCTAACTGCATCACTATTATCTTAATACTAGCCTAAAAGATTTCTGCTTACTGTTATGCATTGAATCAAGTCTATGTAAGGCTGGATATCTCACTTATTTAAGATAAACAACTGTGCTGAGAAATAAAAAGGAAAATAGTATTTATAAAAATGTGAACACAAAAAAATATGATTGTGTAATAAAAAAGAAAGACTTCTATACAAAATTTTTGGCATTCAGGTACATGTAATAATACTTTCAGTTAATCACATCATCACATGTTATTCAGAAAAATATATAAATCAACTATTATGGAGATGGAGACATTTCATGGACTCTGATATATAAATGATGTCTTTAAGCAAGGCAAAATACTTCTTGCAGAATTTAACTGACCTTAGGAACTCTATGTAAAGCGAAAAAGGGAAATTTCACTGGAATGCATAAAAAGAATAAAATCCTATCACCTGAATGACACCTGACATAAATCTAAAGAAAAAAAAATCCCAGGTTTATAAGTGCCTTATTTAAATAAAGAATTGATTTTATTTTCTTTGTGCCTGATGGACAAAGCTGTCAGCATCTCTTGATATGTCTACCTGTTGAATTATTTATATTGTAAGTATAATATTATGAAAACAGTGCCTAAAGCAAAGAATGCTTTGCAACAGAACCATATTTATATTCATCTGAAAGCCAAGTGGAAAAAACACTCTTGATCACTTATTTCAAACAAAATACAATTTAAATGAGCTCAATGGGGAATAATATCTGTGCCTTATAAGCAAAAAAAAAAAAAAAAAAGGTAAGAAATAGTAATCCAGCACAGTCTGTTGGCAAAAACGACCTGTCAGATCTATGACAGTCTGACAGCATTTTGAAAAACCCTGAGATTTTTCCAAGTCATGCCAAGATCCAGTTCATCCCTCAGCAGCATAAAGCCAACATGAACCATTTACTATAAAGAAGAGGCTGTACTGAAGTTGAAATTCACACAGCACTGCTAGTGTGCTCCTCACTCCCAGAAGTCCCATGGCCAAAGCTGCATGCCAGGGTACTGCTGGAGAACCCCTCCTGCTGTGTGGACAAAGGGTCCTCCAGCATCTGGTGCTGCCCTCACATAGGAGATTGTGCTAGCACCTGAAGGAACACTAAAAGGAGCAATCAGTGCTGATCACTGATTAGGATTATAGTGTAATCTGGAATGGAAGGGACCTCATAAGGTTTCTAGTCCAACCTTAGACCCACACACGGCAGGGTCAGCTCTAAGGTCATACCAAGTTGCTCAGGGCAGTTATCTCTAGGATACTTCCAAGAAGGGAAACTGCATAACCTCCTGCCTTTGAGTTTAATCACAAAGTGGGTGCTCACAGTTAGCAACCAGCCTGAACTTTATTGCCCATACACACACATCACATGCACTTTGAGCCCTCAAAAAAAAAAAAAAAAAAAAAAAAAAAAAAAAAAAAAAAAAAAAAAAAAAAAAAAAAAAAAAAAAAAAAAAAAAGGATTAGCCTTGTCCTTCCCTCTCTGTGCTGCACCCGTTCAGTAGTGGAGATGCACACACTGTGTGCTGGATGAATCACAGTGTATGAATCCCCCTTACTCCTCAGATATAGTAAAATGTAGCTCTGCCCCAGCACCAAAACTGCCTTCTGACAGTAGTACCTTATTAACTGCAACTTCGGGAGAAAGGGAAATCTTGAACTCACCTGAGTTGCATGTTCATTAAAAAAAAATAAAAAAAATAAACATCAATATTAATCATGTCTTTGGAGGCTGTCCTCTAGTGAGCAATTTTTAAAGCAGCTTCCATGGATGATTTCATGTGCTCAGGTGTGACTCTTTTGGTATCACTCTCAGGAACTGATTATTTTCACTGTCTCTTAGAGAATTAAATCAGCAAGAGACAATGACAAAGAGAATCAGGTCCTTATTTACCAAATATCTATAAAAGCTTTATTTAATATAAAAGAAAACAAGACTTGTCATAAACTTGTTTACATAACAGTTTTTTTCTACTGAATAAAGCAAAAGAAATATACAATAGAATATTCATAACACAACTAAAATATTAGTATACTACCAGTTTTTTTATGACAGTCACATAAGGAACATAAGGTTAAGGTATTAACAGAGAAATTGTTTTGTCTGTGGTTAAAGGCTCCAACATGCAATCTGAAAAGTCTCTTTGCTTGTGTCAGCTGCACTTTACTATAATGGTCATGACTTCCCTCTGTTTAAAACTAGTTTTTCCAGAATATATTAAATCAAATTCAAAGTCTTGGCACACTGCCCAACAAGATCCCTGCATTTAAGAAAAATGCAGGCTCTTGAAGTTCAAAATTAGGGCTTCAACGTTTTTGATGACTCCTTCTTGTAATCCTATTCATTTGTTTTCCAGTATTGTCTCAGCTATGGATGAAGGCTGCTCTGTTCTACGACTTTTCACCTAGCTATATAAAGAAGATATCTTTCCCAACAATTAATGCAAATGCAAAAGCAAAGGCAGACAAAAAGAAGAGGTTTGCCATGTAGGTTATATGCAAGAGTAATTAAGCCCGGGAACTAAAATAGAGATTTCAGTTTCTCCCTAAGGAAGCTATCCTTGAAAAGGGACTTGCACAAAGGTTACCCTTCTTCTTCTAATTGCATGAACAGAAAATTTTATATAAAGACTTTTTTAATTATAACTACACTCATTCCTTTCAACTCTGCAGTTGTACACACTTACAAATGTAAATTCAATAAGGCTCATCCTCCTCTTTCAATTCTTATCAGATATGGATAGCTAATCTGAAAACTCACCTTTTAATTGCACTCTTGACATGTCAAACCGTGTACAGGTATTGTGTTCAAAGGCAGCAGTGCATAATCAAGCTGTATAGAACCATAAAGACTACCTTCAGCCATATAGCTCTATATACGCTCAGCTGATGGCACACATAATCACACTAAATTCTTTGTATTGCCTTCCAGGCCGGATTTGAAAGGATGATGCATATACATACACGTCTGTGTGTGTATGTATGTCTGTGTGTGTGTTTACATGTGCATATATGTACAAAGAGAGCAGCAGCACAAAAGACAGGTGGATATTGATTTGTCTAGAGAAATTATGGCAGTAGAGTTTACTTGATTTTCCTTACTAAACCGAAACTGTGTTTCGTTTATTTCTTAGCTGGAGTCCTGCACTTCCCTAGGATGTTTGCACTTTCATCACCACTCACCAGCAGATCAGCAACTTAATCTACACAGAAGAGTGAATACCAAGTGACGCATCTTAACAGAGCATATCTCCATACCCATTTCAATCATTAGATTTGGTTCCAGATTACATACGTTTTCCATGCAATATCAGGTTCAAGACCCTAATACCTATTTTTAAAGATCTCAATGGCTTAGCATCAAGATATCTAATTGTTCAAAAGCAGTGAGGATGTGGCAGTCTCACCCTTCTGGCAGAATGGAACTTTCCTCAGTAAAGTTATTCTCAGTAAGTTGCATCAGCATCAGAGAGGGAGCTCACCTTTCACTTCAAATGTAAGCATTTCATCAAATGCGTTTCTTTAAACCTTCTCTAACAACCCACATGCCACTTTCTGAGAAGTCAGAACAGTTACTTTGGCACCATAAAATTCTTATGTTAGAAAAAAGATTAAATGGCTAATATCATAATGTCTATTATATATTATTATATTGTATTAATTATATCAGTAATATATTTATTTATTTTCATAGTAAGCATTAATATTATTTAATTTTTCTTATCAAAAGAGCAAAAAAATTTAAAAGGTAACCGTTTCTGTACAAAATAAGTGTCAAGCACAAAACAAGGTTGTGGTCAGTCACCTTTCCTTACTCCACAAATGCTTTGCTTTGTTCAGGTACAATAACTGATAAATATTGTTTTCCTATAGGAAGAACATGGTAAATTAGGTATAGGTTTTGTATGCAAGTACAGCCTTTCTGTATCTTGTACGTGCCCATCCACGTGTGCCCATGTTCACAGATCAAAGAACTAGTAGAGTAGTTAGGGATGTATTCACTACCTAAATACTGACTAATTTTTCTGCCATGGCAGTCTAAGCCACCTAATCTTAGTCAAGACACACTGGTTTCTGTGGCCAAGAGAGCCCCTAAAGCACCTGACTCCCCTTGTTTCCCAAGACAGAAAAATCCACTACCCAGCTAGAAGTGCATCAAATGAGGCTTCTTGGGTACAAACTTGGAGCAAGAATCACACTCTCACTGCTGATTGCACATACTGACTGCACTGCTCCATCTGATCTTATGCCATTATAACATATTAAAGTGTGTCTGTTTTTCAGAGAAGGTTTACCAAGATGTTTTGAACTCACCTTCTTTCTACACAGTGGATTAGAAAGCTTTTCTCGGTACAAAATGAAACAAATGATCCTTGCTATTTCACTTTCTTTTCATGTAACCCTCAATTCACAAAACTGGGTCATTTTCAATGGTATTACCACATGAAACAGTAAGGAATAATAATAGCCAGCAATTAAGTCAAATTTAGCACTTATTACTCAACAAGAATTGCCTAGGAACAGAACATGTTTTCCATAAATGCATTCATTGTTCAAAATTCTTTTGAGCATGTTTTATGCATCTGTGTCCTCTCCTTCAGACAGCTAATAAGCTGCTCATTGTAAAAGAAAGTATCAGAAGTTGGATACTCACAACTCAAAATTAAAGTAAATTTGACAGATCTTCAGTTAAATGTGTCTTTTGCTGATTACACAAGCATAGCTCATCTGATCTGCAGTGTGTCCATTCAGGAGTCTGGATTCCATATTTATTTTCCATTAATATTCTCCAGTAATTATTTAAAAAAAGAAAAGTTTTTCTAACTACTTCTGTAAGTAACCTGTGTTCTCCTAAACAGATTCAAGTTACCTACAGCAGGAAATACGAGTGAAACAGCTTCTTTGAGCTCTGCTCTGTCTTTGAGCACAAACCCAAATAGCCATATATACTTGAAATCTGACTATAAAGTTCCAAAGAAGAAAAATAAAGTGCTTTTGACATGAAATTAAGATAATTCTGCTTCTATTCTGTTTGTGTAAACGAAAATGTGAGCTACTGTCTTGCCATGACACACACTTAGTGTTAACAAATTCATAGCAAATACATAAGTGATCAATTTTGTATTCATAAGCTTTGATATGCTGTCTGCCCTCAAAGACCCTTTTAAAACACGCACAAGGCCTGCAGTACCAGTCATGATTTTCTGGACCATTTCTTTTTTCAAGCCGTAATATAACCACACACCTACTACAAACTGAAGTTTTACATCTCTCTCTTTTTAATTTCAATTATAACTTGCAAAAAAAGTCAACATTCCCTTACAATACAAATCATTCAGGTAGAACACTCACTACATTATCAAAATAGAAAGTGAGCAGTTAGAATAGGCACACTTTATTTATAACATCCTTTGACTGTATCCATCTTTAGTTTCCCAGCACAGACAATCAAGTCTTTATGTTAGAAATAGTCTTCAAATCTTTGGTCTTTAAGTTAAAATTAGCACTTGAAAACATTCACACTTCAGGAATTATAACTCGAGCAACAAATCTCACCACTTCAGTTGCAACATGTGACAACGCTCCTCTGCAACACCCGAAAAGCTGACATAATGGGATGTTCCCTACTAGGTAGAGACTCAGGAGGCATAACAGCTCCAGGCTGGGCATAAGGTGGGCTCTGAGCCTGAAATGAGAGCATGGTTCTGCAGATGCTGTACTACCCATCCAGCCTCCACCCCACAGGCTTGGGGGAGCAGTGTCAGGCTGAAGAAGACAGTACCACGAGGCAATGAAGACAGTCTGCCTTGGGGCCCATCTCCAGCCCATAAGCTGTTTCAGTCTCCAGCCCTCATCCCATAACTCACACAGTTCACAGCCATGCAAAACAAGAGTGCAATAAACAGACAGATCAGATTTGGTATTTGTGCTTTGCACAAATGCAGAAGGCATCACGCTGGTGCACAGCAGTAAAGAAGTCAGCCTAGCATTACTCCAAGTTGTTTACCATGTAGCTCTCACTCCCACATATTTGCAGACTGCTAAAAATGACAAGTTTTCTTCATTTCAGCTGGTTCTACTGGCTGTCTACCATGGTTTGAATTTTCCAGTCTGACCACTGAACCTGGTGGGATCTTATAATGAGACAAGCGAGTCCATGGTATCTGTCTTCCAGACATCCTTTGGCACAAACCAAATCACCTGTATCGGCCAAATCTCTGTACAGACTATGCTGGCTTGCATAGTCATTCATCAGAACTTACTAAAGGTAATAGTACTGGCTAACTAAGATTTGCTCTTGTCTTGAATTAAAAATATGTAACAGAATGATGAATGTAACAGAAAAATGAATGAGAGTGTATCTGTATTCTAAATGCAGTAAATTTGTGCATAGGATTGTTAATATCAATAGACTAATATCCAGAAGGGGAAATTAGGTATTTTGTCAAAAATCCAAAATAATGAAGGATCAAATTAATAAACGTATAGCTACCTCTTCAGCATTTAAATATCACAGAAATGCATAAATATTCTAAAATGCTTTATTGAGTCTCATTTTCTTTCAATTTGCAAATTTTCTCAAATTATAGCATTGCCAACTCCACAAGATTATAACCCACAAAAGCAAAATCAGTCACAACACTGATTAGTGTAGTCTTATCTTGGCTTTACCCATTCTTTGGAATGGTCATCTCTTTTTGGTTTGAAGGGTTTGGGGAAAGCCTTCCACAGAGGTCTCCATATTTCTGCTTCTGTGAAAAGGCAGGAGAACTTCCACTGTCTCCTTCCTGCATGTTCTGCCGCCTGTTGCCACCCATGACAGAGATGAATTCTGTCACTGGGCACTGCTTTTGCCCAGTTTCCCATCTCTTTAAAAAATTCTGCCCTCCTTTTCCTCTACACAGTGTGCCCAATTCAGGGACAAGATGAACAGCTCTCTTACCCCACAGATATTATTTCCAAAATGTTCTTACCCCTTTCCACAGCTCACCTTTTCCCCTCTGGGATCTGATTACATGCACATGGGGAGCAAAATAGGAAAATACAGAGATTCTGGGCATCTGCTACATGTTCTCCTTTGCTTCTCTTTCTCCCACTTCACCCTACATAAAGGGAAAGGGTGGGTGAGGAGATGCAGCAGGCTTCTTCGTCTGCCCCACAGGCACTCCTGGGACAGCAGAAACCGGTGCAGGCTGTGCAACACCTGCCTCAGCTGAAAGCATTCTTCATGACAGTCCAAAGCCATCTTCCACTCTCCTGCACTGGCAGCCATCCCACCCTCTACAGCCAGCACTGAAGCAGAACTGCTGAGCTGTCAGCAAGTTCTCACAAGAGGCCAATTTTTACGCCGCATAATTGTAGCAAAAAAAAGAAAAAAAAATTCATGAGAGTTGGCAACCCATGTTAAATTTGCATGCATATCTGATTAGCTGTGTCTTTAGAAAACACAGTCTTACAAAATATTGCAAAATTATTCATTTTATTTTTTTTAAAGTCTGGATTGAATTCTGTCAAAATATAAAGCCTGTTTTCTTCTTCCTTCCCTCCCTCCAAGTGAGTATAATCCAATTTTCCTTTGAAACTGTAACATTTTATTTCACATTGCTTGGGAGTTACGAGCAAAAAGAGAAAAACAGTAATAGGAGTGAAAAAGGAATTTGCCAGCTTCATCTTTATTTAAGCAGCCAGAGAATGAAATAGAACACTTCCCTTCCACCTACTTCTCTGGAAAATATCTAGAAGAGAAGGCTTCAAACTGGTTAATCAAAGCTTATGGAAGTCAACCTCAGCGGCATTTTTATATAACCCCTACATACCCTTAGCCTGAGTTCAAAGTACTGGGATCACCATATAGGAAAGGAGCCAGGATGTTACAGATCTAGGCACAGATGGGAGACCTGCTCTGGCTCACCTACACAGCTGGTGTCAAAAGGCAAAAAAAGTAATTGCCATCCAGGCTAGAATGTAAGAGCTGTAGTGAACTTGGATAAGATTTTCATGTTTGCCGGACTGACTGGGTTATACTTTCTGCAACTGGAAACCAGGGCATTGCAGGAAGATTGAGGTAGGAGAGCTCGGGGTCACTTTTCTGACCCTGAAGAAGAATTTGGATCTGAGGTGCTGCTGTTTCACCTTTACCTGTGAAGGCCTGAAGGACAAATGTTTATTTTAGGCTGTGGCCAGGGTTGCCAAACATCCATTTCATATGGCATTCTCAGCTCACAACTCAGCCCCTTGCACCCAGCGGTCATGTGGGACCACCCAACCCATTCAATTTCCCCAGTGAAGTCAAGTAAGGAAGAACAAACACTTTCATCTCAAGAGGAAGGACCCAGTCTGCATCTTTACCTGCCAAGCTACTGCACATGACAATACTCTTCAAACCCAGCTCAACCCCACCTCAGAAATTTCTTCCTAGTCAGGCATGAGTAAGCCCTCTTGAGCCATCTTCCCAGTCACTGAACCCTCACAATAGTCAGAAGCTTCCAGAAAGACACAACCACCTATCTTCATCTCACATTCACTCCATCTTCCTCAGTGCCTTCCTGGCACCTATGGCTCCTATGGCTTAATGAGCAGACTCTCCAGCACATGTCCCTGCTGCACAGATCCAGTGCTCAGGTAAAGTTTAGTCCTCAGGCAGTGAAGACAAAGAATAAAAACCAATAGGCAATCAACACAAAACAAAGTAAGCACACCTGTGTGTATGAACTAAACCCAAAAGCTCTCCTTTCCCGTCTCTCATGGTTCCAAAGGTATATAGCCTTAGTTCTTTAAACATGCATTATGAAGACTGCCAAATACTACTATGAAAAAAGCTGTATCAAATTGGTGAAATTCTTTTTACAATATTTCGGGCAGAATTTTTAAATGCTGTATTTTGCTTAATTTGAATATCTGAGCACTGAAGCAACAATAGTTTAAAAAAAATTTAAACCTTATTTCAGGAATTCTGTACAATGTCCTGGGTGTGTTTGTATAACACCTTCTGAAAAGAAAAACAGTGGAAAGCCCAGGCTTTATTTCAGAAAGTGCACGAAGGGAAAGGTTGCAGTGGCTACACTGATTTTGTTTCAGTACTTCAACATAGAGGTGCTTACGTACATTTGCAAACATTAAGCAATTAGTCATCAAGCTGTTAGAGTATCCAAAGGATGACCATATGGATAGTAAAAGTTCTAGAGGAGAAGCCGTATGAGGAGGTCATATGAGGCTGAGGTCTCTTGGTTTGTTCAGCCTGGAGGAGATTGAGGGAAGACCTCATTGTGGTCTTTGACATCCTCACAGAGGGGCAGGTGCCTATCTCTTCACTCTCATGACCAGTGAAAGAACACAAGGAAATGGCAGGAAGCTGACTCAGGGGAGCTTCAGGTTAGATGTCAGAAAAAGGTTCTTTACCCAGAGGGTGGTTGAGCACTGGAACAGGCTCCCCAGGCAAGTGGTCACAGCACCAAGCCTGTTCAAAAAGCATATGGACGGTGCTCACAGGCACATCATGTAATTATTGAGGCTGTCCTGTGCAGGGCCAGGAGTTGGACTGGATGATCCTGATGGGTCTCTTCCAACTCAGATATTCTACAATTCTCTGATTAAATGACAAAAATCAGCCTTCCATAAAGACTTCCTATTTGGGGGCAAGAATCCCAAAGTAATAAGCAATTCCCAGTGTCACAAATAAGATCCATCCACTTCTGTGGTGAAACACCACCTTTTATTTTTTATTATCCTCTTACAGCTTTAAATAACATGGTTGCCATAGTTCATTTTCTCTGTGATGAAACTTTATGCTTCAGTTCATAAAAGCAGAGCATAAAGTTTTGCCACAAAGAAAACGCTTGTCAGCGTCTAGTCATTTTGACTTATAAGTGATAAAACAGGAAACAATAGGAAAAAAAAGAAAATCTGGGAAACAAGGAACTATGGATCCTTGCATACTTTTGCCAGTTTACAAACAGTAGCTGTAAATTCAAACAGCAACTGTAACCATTTCTCTTGTCAAAGTCCTCAGTGCCTCTGTAGTTAATTAAGTGGCAGTCCTCAACCCTGAAAGGGGTTTGGACACTGAACTCATGGTAAGGAACTGGCACCTACATTAACTACTTTCTGCATGCGGAGGGGACATGTCCTCTCTCCAGTTGCTCTCACACCAGTAAAAAGATGCTGTGAAGTACTTGGCATCAGTTCGCATTCATGAGGGATTTTTTAGCTCCAGATGACCACCAGTTTCAGATGGGTCTAGACAGCTTTGGTTGGAGCTACTTGAATGTTTATGTATTGCATTCTTCAGTACACCACGTAATAGGAAACATTATTCACTTGGCCACTGTGCAGCACAAGTATGCACAGACAGCTTGATTTCTAATCACACCTGAGCTAATAAGTCCTCCTGAGACTTATTAGTGTCAGCTTGAGCTGTCTGGAAATGTCTTGCCCATATTTAAAGAAACTCTCAGTCATTTCTCTGAAAAGATCTAGTGCATCCGTGAAGTAGAGCAGACATCTGTAAAAGCACCACAGAAGACCTCAGACTATGTTTTTATAATAGACTTACTAGAATTTAGCAGCTACAATCTCTGGCTGTGCTGTCCATGCTTCAGCCCAGGATTTTGATTGGTGAGCAGGGAGGATTTTCTCTCTGGTTGCTTCTAACCCCTTTTCCAAGCTGCCTGTGAGGTACTCCCTACTGCGCGGCTCTAGTGCTCAGGCACAGCTCAGCGCTCAGGCAGTGAAGACAAAGAATAAAAACCAATAGGCAATCAAGTAATTAAAGCCCTAGATGAGCAAAATTAATACATACAATGGAGACTAGTTAAGAAGCAAGTTAACTGCTCTACCAACCAGAGGTTGCTTTATGCGCAGGCTGCTTATTCCTTCCCTGGTACAACACCCTAAAACTAAAGGATTTAATTCTGCTGCAGTAGTTAAAGCATTACAGCTTTCTAAAGTCAATTAGACCTAACATTTGAATGCTTGATTCTGCAGCTCCTTTTAATGAATTTTAATTTTTTGTTTGTTTTAATGATGTATTGACAAATATTGTCAAACAGCAACAAAAACAAGCTGAAAGAAGGCACTGTGATTATATGCACCACGTTTAAGTTGCCTCACATCCCTGGGAGCTATTTACTTTATTTCAGATGTCTGGATGCCAGAGTATGAAGACTAGTGAGCCAAGAATGTTTTTAATGTTAAGGCATTGAAAGGCATTTGTGTTCTTAGAAATAGTATTATTGGAATTATCAATGAAATCAGCGAAAACCTTCTACTCCTTTCTCCTTAAAATCACTACAGTTGCAAAATATTCTGAAGCACTTTTGATTACTTCTAGTCATACAGAAAAAAAGGTAATGCACTTGTTTCAGATATTATATTATGTGGCAGTCCTTCCTAGGAAGTAAGTGCTGTTGTGACAGAAGCAAATCTCCACAGCATCACTGATGTGAAAGAAACCCTTTCAGTTTTCATCAGCTGAGATGCTTTCTATGGTGAGGGTTTGGCTAATTTTTCTCCTGAGGCTGTTAGTGTCTTGCTGCAGATCCAGCAGCTTAAACATAGGAGAACTGTCAACATTGTCCCCACATCAGATAGAGAGACGCTTATGACTCCTGGGCAATTTTCTTTCTCGTGCTCATAGAGGGAAGGTTTCAGCCAAAGGAACTGGGGCATGACTTCTTTTTTTTGTTCTCCCACCATCATCTCAGCCCCCTGGGGTCAATGTTGAACAGCATTTTTAACCTGAATCAGGAAACTAGACAGCCGGACAAGGAATGAATGTCTGCAGTGAAGAAGTTTATTTACAATCATATGCCCATGCATCAGCTTCATGTCATAGCCATAGTCAAAGAACTGATCTTAAGAGAAAACAGCAGAAATGTTAGAAAAAGGAGTTATCTCAATTCTGCATCAGGAAGGAGGTGGTCCTTTGGTCCCTCACCTTGTTGATTGCCAGAGTTGCCCTCACTCAAGCAACAACAGCCTAAAATACAACCTGATCTTTCTGTCTACATTGCATGTGCTGCGTCCAAGTCATCAGGATATCAACAACATCCAGCTTTGAACAGATGCTCAAAGTGCAGTAGAATAGGTAATATAGCTTCCTCTTAGGTAAATACTGTATTTTAGCAACTTTATGTGAGTTACAGCTCAAATTCTGAGAGGAAAGATGCTAAGAGTCCTCACCATTCATCTACCTGCTTACACCCACAAGTAGTGGTCATTCAAAGTCAGAAGTCAATATTTGTCAAATATTTGAAATAACATCCTGTAACTTATCATTTTAATTTCTGCAGCATTTGACAGTAGTGTATATGAGCAGAGGAAATGAGGAAAGTAGGAATCTTTAACTGCAGATTAAGTAGAACTCCCTGTTACAGCATAAGAACAAATGAACGAGGAGCAGGAAGCATCTAACTGCACTATGAAAAAATATTACAAAAAAAAAAGAGGTGGAGTTGTCAATTTTAATTGCTATCTGTATTAAAGCAGAGTACTGGCTTTGCAGTTGTGTCCCACATGCCATTAGGAATCTGTGAATTAGGTGCCTTTCTAATCAGCAGAATTGCAGCACTCCATGTGACACCAGAGATGATTTGTTGTAACTGGAAGAAATAGGATACTATTCCACATCCTGCACCTCTACCTCTAGAGTTCTGGCTGCTGCAGGTGGGCCTTTCCCACCCTGTCAAGAATCAACCTCCTTCACATCCCTCTATGCCCAGAATAGAAGAAATAAGTTTGTGCCAGACAATCTGCAGGAAGACAAGGGAGGGAATCAGCTAAGCACAGCTTTGTCCTTGGTATGCCAAGTGCAGAACTAAAGTATAATTTCACCCTTACCATATGAATAGCACCATTTAAATGAGCGCATATTATTGTACAGGGATTTTCTTCAGATGTATCTGGCACAGTCAGCACCTATTTTTAGTGCTTTTTTCATGACAGTGGCAATATTATGTCAATAAAGCAGAGGCACTTGATGGTAAAATCTTATCCTTTGTCACTGCCCAGGGAGAAGTTGAATTTGAACAGAAGGCACTGTGGGGACAGTAAGTACCGTTGGGTCTTGGGATGAAGAAGAATGACCACTTGAAACTCTGTTTTAACTGTATTATGATATTTTTTGTAATCGTTTTTTTCCCTGAAAAAATATTTCAAGCAAGATAGGTTTCCAATTTTGGTTCTAAAAGTGAAGAAGTGTACGGCCATGACTTCAGCGTCTCCACCTATAGGTATTGTGACCTATTTAGTTAATAAGAGAGAACAAGCCACGGGTAAGACAAATGAAGAGTTACCCTCCTGTTACCTCTGGAACAATTTCAAAGACCAGTGAAGAATAACAGACATTTACTTAGGATCAAGGTTAGTTAGAGTAAACAGTGAGTAATTCCTAGCTTTTCAAAGGCTAAGATGGAATAATTTCCTTATTTTCTAATGAAAGTACAGTTCCTACCAAAGTATTTTCCCATTTATATAAGTAAAATCATCTTAGGTTAAAATAGTAATAATGAAAGAAATTTATTAGAACTCACTTCTCATCTACTTTCATGCTGCTTAATAGATGTATACATTTTCCTTAGTTTAGGCAACAAAAATACCCCAAAAATCTTTAATTTTATTTCTTAAGTGGCTTGTCCTCTCTTTGACATGCATATGTTTGCTGCCCCTATATATATGGCTGCATTTAATTATTTAATTATATGTTATATTAGGTCACTGGACCACTCCCTAACTGGGTATTTTAGAAAAAAACTATACAGCATTTAATGTAAATTTACAAAGAGAAAATCCTTAACAAGTCAGTGCAGTTTCACTTATCTGCATGAGTGACAAATTTGGCTCAGCAATTTCAGTGGTTCTTGTGTCCCCTCTTTGCATGCACAGTTCTTCAGAACTGCAGCCTGAGACCTGATAAGGTGGCTTGGGTTGTGCAGCATGCAGCTTAGTATGAACAAGTTTTATTGTGAGTTGGTTGATACAGTAAAATCAGTCCTTATTTAAGCTTCTTGTGGTACAATAACAGCTAGGAAGAGTCCAAAACTATGGAGAAGGAAAAAAGGCAATTTGCAACACTTTTGTTCCGGTACCCAAGAGCAAAGAAAAACAAAACAAAACAAAACAAAAAAAAACCCCAAACAAACAAAAACCCACAACCAACCAAACAAACACAACCCACCAAACCACAGAAATAATCTCTTACTTTCTAAAGGATAAACCAAACAATTGGATCCTTTGCAGGAACACTTGGATGCAGGACCGGAAGGGATACTAAACAAGTCTGCAGATGATACAAAACTTGGAGGAGCTGTTGACTCTTTCAAAGGCAGGGAGGCCCTGCAGAGAGACCTCCAAAAATTAGAGCAATCTGGGCAATCACCAACCATATAAAGTTCAACAAAGGAAACTGCCAAATTCTGAACCTGGGATGGGGCAACCCCAAATGTACAGAGAGAATGGGGAATGAGATGCTGGAAAGCAGTACATAGAAAGGGACCTGGGGGTCCTGGTCAAAAGCAAATTAAATATGAGTCAGCAGTGCCCTGGCAGCCAGGAGGGCCAACCAGGTCCTGGGGGACATCAGGTAAAGCATCATCAGAAAATCAAAGGAGGTGATTGTCCTGCTGTACTCTGCACTGGGGCAGCCTTACTTTGAATGTTGTGTGCAGCTTTGGGCACTGGAATATAAGAAAGGTATCAAGCTCTTTGAGAGTAACGCCTCTGTGATAACATATTTAAGCACAGTAAGGCACTGAGCAGAGAGAATTCCAGCCAGGGAAGAGTGGAGTGAGAACATGGGAACAACAATGCAGACACCAAGGTCAGTGCAGGAGGGGCAGAAGGTGCTCCAGGTGCCAGAGCTGAGGCCCTGCAGCCCGTGGTGCAGACCATGGTGGGGCAGCTGTGCTCCTGCAGCCCATGGAGGACCATCGGGGTGCAGAGACCCACCTGGGGCCCATGGAGGAGCCCATGCTGGAGCAGGTGGATGTATGAAGGAGGCCATGACCCTGTGGGAGACCCAAGGTGGAGCAGAGTCCTGCCAGGGACCTGCAGCC
This sequence comes from Empidonax traillii, assembly GCF_003031625.1. NCBI lineage: Eukaryota > Metazoa > Chordata > Aves > Passeriformes > Tyrannidae > Empidonax > Empidonax traillii. The sequence goes on along the minus strand of NW_020955362.1, from coordinate 394,300 downwards.
CATGGAGAGGGAAGCCCACGCCAGAGTAGGTTTTTCCCGGGTAGGACTAGTGGCCCTGTGGGGGACCCACCTAGGTACAGCTCGTTTGTGAAGGACTGCACCCCACGGAGAAGTGACCCATGGGCAGTTTGGGAAGAACTGTTGCCTGTGGGACGGACTCAAGCTGGAGAGGTCCACCAAGGACTGCCTCCCATGGGAGGAACCCCTTGGGACCAGGGGAAGGACTCCTCTCCCTGAGGAGCGGCAGAAAAAACAACTGACTGTAACCCCCATTCCCTGTCCCCCTGCACTGCTGGGGGGAAGGGAGGGAAAACATGGAAGGAAGTAGGGATGGGGGAAAGGTGTTTTTAAGAGTGTTTTATTCCTCACTCTTTTGCTCTTATCATGTTAGTAATAAATTTAATCAGTATCCCCACTTTGGGTCTGTTTTGCCCTGTTTTGCCTGTAATCAGTAACTGACTTCTCCCAGCTCTTGTATCAGCTCATGAATCCTCAGCTGTTTTTTTTCTCTCCTCTGTCCAGTTGCTGAGGGAGACTAACAGAGTGGCTTTAGTGAGTACCTGGCATCTGGACAGGGTCAACCCACTACAAGGTAGAAATGTTGGTTAAGGAACTGAATGCTAATATTAACTATAGAAACCAAACAGGCAAGTGGTACCTTCCATTTCACATTGTTGCTAACTCAAGAGATCCCATTTATTAAATAATCATATAGAAATTTCCTCCCCAACACTCATCCAAGCCAAGGGCAATGTTCCCACTTACTCAAAAGACCCTTGTTCTGGAGCTGAATGCTCCAAACAAATGGAATTTTTTTGTAACACAGTTGATATTCCAAAATATGAGAAATAAGCCATAAGCCTGATCCCACCGTTAGCACTACACTTTTAAGAACATTTTGAGACCTGTCAAAACAGAATGGGAATTTGGATAATGTATTAGCCTATTTATTTCTCAAATTATCACTAGAACTTTTGAACTAAAAATTGCCTGCAAAAAACCAAAATCTAATTGAACTAAACATCCACTGAAAAATCCTTCATGCTTCTTTGTACGTGCCAAATTATGAAATATCAGGGCTGTAATACTAAAATTGTCCTGTAAGTGTTCTTTCAGGTCCTTGTACATCTATCATAAATATGACTATTTGGCTTCTGTTTAGACACTATCTTTCTAAATCCTCATTACAGGATTGTCAAACATGGAGCAAAGTTGAGTGGACACAACTGAAATGGCTGCTGCATGATGAAGAAGAATCAAAACATAGGTCATTTTATAAGTATTAATAATCTCATGGTACCCATGAGCCTGGAAGAGTAGGGAGAGGAGTACACAGTGAACACTGTCAGTATAGTACATGGAAGTGCAGAGAAGCTCTTTATAATAAAATTAAAACTAACATTCTTTTTACACCTTTCATAGAAGAGATGAACTGTCAGTAATAAGACCCAAAAATTTTGATTCCCAGTCGCAAAATACAAATCTCCTTTGCTGGACATCTGGGTACCAGCGGCTTTGTTCTTTCTCCCTCTGCTCCACTCACACAAATCCCTCTGCACACAGGTTGGACGGTATAGTGAGCACATCCTGTGCTCTTTCTAGAGAAATTTCAGAAGCCTTTTCCCTTCCTACTTGTTATTCAAATCCACCCTAATTTGTTCAGAGTAGATCTTGCTCTCAGAAGGGCAGCATTTGCCCCACAGTACCATAAACTCAAAGTTCAAAATCTCTTCACTCCTAAAGAAAAGGTTTCCCCTGTTAGGAAATAATCTCCATGCTGAAACTCATCTGGTGACAGGGCCACAAGCTATGCTTGAAAGATGATGGTCATTGCCACTGTGGTGTTGAAAGCAGTCACCAGTTACTACTTCTCGTCACTGAAGGGAAGTGTAGGAGCAAGACCATGAGATCGCTTATGGAGCACAGCAGAGTTCTCGGGCTTTTTAAAATCCATCAGGATTTTAAATACATGGAAACATACAGTGCTGCTGAGGCCCCACACTATAGCAAAGGATGTGAACTGACAGGAGCTTTGTATTGTGCCCACAGAGGTGGAGAAAGTAGTGAGGAAGCATTGCTACAGAAAACACTGTTTCACTGCCTTAGCTGCCTGTGTCACTGTATTCTCAGTTCAAAAGTCTTAGTAGGCGCTCACGGAGGGTACCACAAACACTGGGTTTAGTATCATGGAGTTTTTTGGTTTAACTGCCCTCCTAAGTTGAATGTCTCTGAACTTAAAGGAAGAATTGTTATATTGTGTTTCAGTGATGGACCTTTATTTCATAGTTATTGAGTACTGCAGGTCACTGGGCAGCATTTCACATTCTGGCCATTCTACCAGTGTTCTTTCAGAAGGTTTATAAACTCACCATTATATCTAACTTCAAAAGAATTAATTTTTTTTTGTACTATTCTTTGATAAGTCCTGCTAAGATCTACTGATGCCACATATTTCTATACTAATCATCTTTCAATACTGAATTAATTAAAAAAAAAAAAAAAAAGAAAAAAAGATAGCACTCTATCAGGGACTTAGGGTACTGTACATACCCCTGAGGGAGAAAACATTAGTGCCAGGTACCAGGGACAAGGAGACTACCAGGTGACCTGCTTACAAATTTGTATACTGCAATGTAGGCAGTTTGAACTTTTATTCTCCGATATTCCTTTTTTTAGAAGTATTTTTCAGAAGGATTAGAAATTCCTGCCAATTCAGCCCTTCATTTTATAAATTTGCTTCTAGGTCCTTCACTGAAGACACATCAAGACTTCTGAAATCCATTTTTTAACCTCCAGTTTGTTCTGTTTTTCACTGTTGCCTGTACCTTACCGACTAGTGACAAAACCAAGAATTTAGTGAGTCTGAGAAAAAGCTCAGATCTCCATAAAAGAAAGATCCAAGAGGATCATGTCCACGTTGGGGCAAAAGTTCAGTCCACACTGTTCCTTTGCTGCTTGTTTTATTTGGTTTCTCTAGACCCAGATTAGTTTGTTAACTAGATTAGTTAATGTCCTTGAATGCAAACTGAGGAAGACAAGCTTGTTCTGTAAATTAGTCACTGTAAGTTAAAACCAAAGAAGATGAAGCAGACTGAGGCTGATGTTCTAAGAATTATTCAATAGTAGATTAAGCAGAGAACTATTAAATCGGCACAAGAAAATTATTGTCTTCCACAGAAACAGGAGCCTTCCCTACAGAGATCACGGAGTGGTGGATTAGCAAAAAAGGATTTGAGTATTTAAATCTAGCTAGATTTTAAAAACCAAAAGCAGTGTGCCAAGGCCTAAAAACCTCTCCCTTTATTTTCCTCTGAGAGGAAAGATCACTCTCCATCACAGAAACGGTCCCATGGAGAGCACGCTCCCTTATCCTCCTGTAAAACACTTTTTTGGAGGTCTTTATGACTGAATCTGACAATGGAGCACTGCAGCATAAAGCAAATAGCAAGAAACTTCCAGAAGAAAGATTAAAGGCAGTCCTTTCAGTTAGCATGCCAAAAAAAAAACACTCTAAATGAGAAAACACAAAAAAACTTATTTCCCCAGCCTGGAAGGGGGAAAGATATTTTCACTTCTGGAAAGAACCTCAATGCAAATAGTCTGGTCCAAGTTGTCTTAATTGCTAAGCCACATGAAATGCTCTAGACATGTTACGTTAATGTGCTACTAAGAGAAGAAACAGTTTCCAAGATACCTAATACATAATACCTAATACACGAAACTTACTCATACTGAAAGTCTTTTATTTCCCTACTGATAAGAAGACTTTACTGGTTTAGATGATTTTACATAACTTCCAAATTTACAAAGTGTTTAGAGCACTTTCAGAAATCCCAGCTTTTTCTAAGAAGTTCAAAGCCTGAACACAGCCTTGTGCTTCATTTTAAGGCAAAACATAACTGTGTCCCATCATCAGAGCTTTTCACAATTGCTTTTATTGTAAGTAATTAAAAGATTACAATTTCTGTTCTTGTTAAATGCAACACCCTTCTTAGCCCCAAATCAAGTACTGATACTTGGATTTCTTCATATATTCAGCTTGTAAAGGAACAGTCACCTTAAGGGAGTTTCAAGGAAGTAAAGAAAACAGGAGAATCCACTGTTTAAATTCAGCCTTCTCATATTTAGTATTAGATGCAAGAGTAAACACACCCTTTGTATCCTCAAAGAAAAGAATCAAGGAATTTCAAATGCTATAAACTGATTTTCCCTAAAACTATTAAAAAAAAAAAAAAACAAACAAGCAAACCAAGACCCAAATGCAAACTGCTTTATGCTTTCTAATTTTCAGTAATTTAAGAAAAATACACAAACAGTCAGACTATAAGCCAGATCCTTTAAATTCACAGATCATGTCCAGATGTAGCCCACCAACATATTTAAAGCAACAATAATCAGAGTAAAATGTTTCTTTATTCATGCTCCTCACAACTCTATAAGGGAGGAGAGGGAGTGGTGGTCATGTGGGGAGAAATATATAACCTTTAATTAAAGGAAGATCAAGAGGCACATGCAGCAGTAATGCAGGTCGATGCCCATATATCTCAGCAAAAAGAAAGTGGGTGTGCAATGAAAAAAAACGTTACTCAGATGACCAGTTTTGTTGCACATGCTCACAAAAATGAAGGGGTGATCTCTAAGGTCAGTGATAAGGAAAGGAAGTCAGTGAAGCAGCAGAAAAAAAGGTTTTATTTAGAGACAGAGGAAATCACCTGTCCTTCAGCTCTTCCTTACCCTGGAGCTCCATCTTCTTCTTGTTCCTTTCCCCAGCAAGATTGAGCGTCCCTTTCTGTCTGGTTCACCCTCCTCAGAAATTCATTATGATTCATCCCTTGCAGACTCTGGTCTCTGCTGCTCAGCTGCCAGACTCACTCTGTAAGTGGGTGTACTCTGGTCTCCTCCCTCCACCAGTTTTTCACATGGTTAACTAAGAACCCATAGGTATCCCCTTACTAGGTGCTCCTTATTCAAAAGATGAAGCTGGGATTCATCCTCTCCACTGAAGCTCTAATATACCCTCAGCCCTGCCAGAAAGGTGTAATGCTCTTATTAGTGGGGGTATAGTCCCCCTCTGAGTCTGGGGGCACAAGTAAATCACCCTGCAAGGGGAGCTTCCCCTAACTTTCTTTGGTGGGAGTGAGAGGTTTTTTCTGATCCTCTTTGGCTATGTTTAGACTGCTAAATAAAGAAGTGATAGACCCCTGGTCACCCACACTCTTCCTCAAGTCCCAGGCGGTTTTGCATCACTTGAGCAAGCTCTCTCCAAGCCAAATCTGCTGGGGATGATGGTAACTGTAAGTAGTGTGGACATGAGACAGCCTGAGCTATTTGGACTTGGATCAATCCCTGGCTCTTTTTAATTAAGCAATATAAATTCAGTCTTATGTTCCTGAACAACTAGGAGGAGTGTAAGGTGGGAGAAGGACATCAGTGCCAAACTGAAGGTGGACGGTTCTTACTCACAATTCTGACTTGCCATCTGTTAACATGAAGAAGAGACTGGCTCTCCCTTTGAAGTAACTTGAAGATCTCCAGTACAGGCTTCTTGATGCAGATTTATGATCATCTATAAAGTCTGACTGACACCTGACATTCTTGGCCTGTTTGACTGAACTTAATCAGCTACTGGAAGAAAAAAGCAAATTAATATTGAACCTGTAGTACCCTTCTTCTATAGTTTGTACCACTCAGTGCATGGCGCCTCTTACAAAGATTTACAAAGCTTAAGAACCATAGAAGCACAATCTCTAGGTTTTAAAAGTTATGCTGTAAACCAGTTTGGAGGGGGATAATACATTTCCTCTCCCCAGCAGTTACTGTGGCAACTACACTGGCTGCTTAAGTTTAGCTTGAAGGCCACCCTCATGAGCCAGCTCACGTGCCACCTCTCTAGCAGGTGGGCTGACAGGTGTTAGCCCAGGCAGCTGGAGGACACACAGGACTCCACACACCCATGCAGGTCCAAAGCATCAAGGGCTGCCATGTACGTGGCGTGTAGGGCATCTGTGCGACAGCACACAGGCAGCAGGCACTGGACACTTAGCCTGAGGTCACCCTGGAGGTCATTTCTTCAGAGCTGGGCAGTGACAGCTGGTAGACTCATGAGAGTGTGGGAGCACCTTCATTTATAATAGCAAAGCAACGTTTACAAGGATATCTCACCTTTAGCAAGATAGCTATAAATGGAATAAATTGAGAGAAGCTAGACTCTCAAACATAGCTGTCTGATATGTCCTTGGAAAAGAAGCACTTCTAGAAATAGATGTTTTCCAAGAAAATGTCCTTAAATTTCAGATCTATTTGCTCTTCTATTGATAAGTAGCTTAAACAATTTCTAAATTCTGCTTGCCTGTAGGCCTCTCTATCACTAACCTGTCTAAATGACTACAGATTCCTTTAAAGCCTTTATTATTTACTTTATAATTTCTTTTATCATTCTGGTTTTTCACCTCCCTCTGAGAATAAGTGGGAGAGAAAGCATCCCACACTATTCATGTATCATCCACATAGCCTCTGAAAAAAATCTCACCTAATGTACTAACGTCGCATTCTGACTTACTTTTGTTCGAACTTCAGCAAGTTCCACCCCCAATGTCTTAACCTGCATATGTAACTACAAGGGCTTAGTATTTACTGTCTGATCTTCTATCTTAAATCTATTCACAAGTGTTCTTTTTGGCAGCCAACCTAGACCATAGTTTCTCCAGACAGCCATGGAAGTCCAAGGCAGATGGGCTTTGGCAAACATAACAAACTCTCATTTTGCTGTTTCTCCTGATATTTTGTTAAAAGATTTTAACCTAGCCTGCACAATGTACAGCTTACTTTTCCTTTGGTTATAAGGTCCTAAACTGCTATCTCCATTTCCACCCACATAACAGCTGGCACAACTGGAATAAAATCATTCTCATCCGGCATCTAAGAGAATCTTAGCAGCCCTACCTAAGTACCCCTAAAGTCAAAATACCATTAAATTCACCTTCATAGTCTTAGGTTCAATTATTTTTCTAATTGTGCTCAAAGACATTTTGTTTGTTTTTTTTTTTAACGAGACCACTGTATTGACTTAGCTTCTTGAGGAACCCCCTAGACTACGTTTTCATCAATGGTCCATGGCAATGGTCAAAACCAACATGCATTATGTTGAAGTGATAAAAAAGCCAATGCCTTCTCATACATACTTTCATTGAAAACCTTCAGTGAGGAGAAAATATCTTCTGCAGCACACAGATCACTGGGCTCATGTCCATGTCAGTAATGCTTCAGATACATCATTTCTTATAAACCACAAAGATGAACTTAAATGAGGAAAGACACTAGAACAGAAAATCATGACTCCATCCTCACTACTTTGATGAAAATTCCTCCTATCATGAGTAAACTGATTTACTTTGCACATATTTTTAATACACAGGAAACTATAACAGTTTAATTTTCTTTCACACTTTCACGACTCCACAGACATTATCAGGGTTTAAAGTCCAGTTTGAAAACAAAATAAGACCTTTGATTATATTCAGTAATAAAATAAATCTGTGCAGTCGTTCTGCTCATGGTCATTAGCTAATTATTTGAAGTGGTGCAGAGAACTTAAAAATACCTGAAAGAAATACAATTAAGAGGTAATTTTCCTCAAAGACACTATCTAAAGTGAGATGCTTGCACAAGGAGAGGGTAAAAGAACTGAAAGCAATGTGAGAGGAAATAATGGAAACAACAGTGTTTGGGATGGATCAAGGTCATATTCGTAGAGATAATAAACATCTGAGTAAAGCCAGGAGACTAGAAAATGTTGGTACTGAAACTCTGTATAACCACATTTTTTTGAGGCAGAAAGTGTCCTTCACAGGGGAGCACAGATTTATAAGAACAAGGGGCTAGGAAGAAATCTCTCAGGGGTGCCAAGCTTTGCAGAGTTTAATCCACCTGTTACTTCTACTTAAAAACATGGATTTTAGTGAAAGCTAGAAGAACCCAAGCCACAAAATCGCCCCTTGGTTTTAGACATCCTGAAGTTAGTTCACATTTGAGATCTTGGGTTGATCTCCTAGTGGGATAATCTGCCTAAATCACATTTAAGTTCAGTTTCTCAGGAACTATTAGCATTCTGGGTTTGACTTGCAATTTCCAATTGGAAGAAAATTAGAACAGTAAAGTGGTTTTTTGTATCATGAGCACTATGAATTAATAGGGACTGCTATTAATTTAAGCCTTTGTAAGATATTCCTGATAGGATACTCTATAAGATACTACTGTGTTGACGATTTAACTGATTTTTTTAAGCATTTTGCTGTTCTATAATTTTGCTACATCTTTTTCAATATTTTCCATTATGTTTTGCACTAGTAGTTCCTCTTCATCTCATTGAATGTCAATAAATGTATCTATACAGCAATGAGTGATACGTGTAGAAACTACTGAGAAATGGTAATTCACCATAATGCACTGCTCTAATGAGAAGCATGAACTGCAAACTGTTTAATCTGGACATTTTGTTTGAATGTAGGAGGACATGCTTAGAAATACATTTACTGAAAGAGTAACAAGTCTGGCAAACTTGACTTCTTTAAATTAACATTTTCAGCTCAAACCTCATTAAAGGGCAATGAAATTCCTGTGTATTTCCTTTGCTAGCATTGGTGAGAACCAAGAGATTCATGTGTAAACAGAAGTCTTTGCTTTTATACGTGAGTTTTCTCCTGTTCAAACCATTCAACAATGGTAAAAAAGTTCTAGTTTTCAGTCACACTGGAGCTTAACTCTTTAAAAGCTTCTTCAAGGGAGCAATATCCTTCTTCTTCCCTCAAGGGAAAGGACTTTGTGAAAACATGCCCTTTTCAGGAGATTTTTCCTTATCCCATAGGCCTAGAAAATCCATAGAAATTAACTCCTTTTGGCTGGACGAAAGCAGAGTGTTCAAAGGGATGTGTAGGCTGAGGCATTTGTGTCCTCCAAAGCCAAAGATAGCTTATATCCTCAGCCAAGCAAGCTACGCTGCATGGGAACCGAGATGATAGAAATACACAGTACTTCAGGACAGTTCAAGGAAGAAGACACCATGAAAGAAGTGTTTTTCACCTGAAAAGCACTTTAATTGCTAATTACAAACACCGGGCAGGAATAGTAGGGTTAGCCTCTGTTTTTCATCAGAATAATCAACCCATAAAAAGTGCAAACCCCTCTACATCTGTTCCACACAGCACACGGTCATGTGCAGCTCACTGCCAAGCAAAGTTTTCTGATGCCCAGAAACAGAAATGCAGTTTGATAAGTACAGTTGTGTAGCTCTTTCAGAGGCTGCTACATGCAGTGGACTGAATACAAGCTCTGACCTCAGACAGACAAGTGACAGCTGAAAACTGAGAGGACGGATCAGGGGAAGGATCAAACCTAGATTTGCCTCACATCATGTATGTTTGCTTACACCATCTAATGTCCAGGGATGGAGACAGGATGCATTCAAGATAAGGCACAAGTCCTGCACATTCTGTATCCTCACTGTGTTTTTATCTTTCCAGATGACAAAATCATATGTACAAAAAACATGGATGACTTGATGAATTTTCAGTGAACAGCAAAGTCTATTCCTCTATCAGTTCAGGACAATACAGGCTTTTTGAGAACCTCCTGAGAATATTTTTTTCGTAAATGTAGTCCTATATCCATTTTATTACTGTCTGTGAGCAAAAGCCAAAACAATTCCAATTGAACTAAAATGTTTAGCTTTGGTTTGATTACAGTGTCTGATGGGACCAGGTACATTTTAGTGCCACAAAAAGATTAAGCCACGTAATTTCCAAGATACTGCCTTCTGTATGCAAATGTTAAAACTTGTTCAGTGCAATTCCTCATGCTGTTTCCAGTTAAAAGTAAAATAAGCAGGTGTCAGAGGGAAAACACAAAATACAGACATTAAAATTAGACTATCAATTTCTACTAGCAACTGTATGCCATATTTTGTCCTTTGACCCACACAACCATTCAATATTAACTCACAAACTATTAAAATATTATGTTCAACACAGTATGTTACCTAAACTAGAGCATTGAATTTTACTGCCAAAGGTGTTATTCATCTGAATTGTGCATTGAATATTACTGCAGATATTATTATTCTGACTTCTCAGTGCTATTTCATCAGCAACTATTTACTTTCCTTGCTACTATTAATGTGAGTGCTTCTAACAGCATATGCTACAGATACACCAAACCTTCATTTCATCTACTCATTAAAAGCCTTTCACTTAATTATTGTTGAGGTTTTGCCCTCAAAAAGTTCTTCTACAGAGTCAGCATGCTCCTGTTTTGAATAACAAATTTGTTAGCTATTCACGCTTTAGTTACCTTTGCTGCATAGTATATTAAAAAGAATACATTACTTACATTTTGCTTGCTGGGCGTTCAGTCCCTCATGGTGCCAAATACCATCAGTTCTCTTTGTAATTATTATTTTCAGTACTTCTGGTTGGCCCTAAAGATCCAGTTCAAGAACACAATATCTCTTTTTTCAATATTTTGTCTAAAGATGAATATACTCTTTTCAGCACTTGATCTCCAACAAAAATAGTTCCTTCCCAGTTGCTTCATTTGTTATGACAGTAGAAGCACATTCTGTGCAAGAAGCAGGCTCTTTCTGAACGAAACTTGGCCATGGTCCTGCAGAGTTTATTTCCACGCACACTGTTTTTCTACTGCATACACACATATATTCTTTCTGTACAGTGGCAAATAGCTCTCAGGTACATTACTGTACATCAAGCTTCATGTTACGCCTCAGCAATTTTTTTTCACAACAGAGATTGTAAAACTTTAAGATCATTCAATGTTTTTCTACTCAGTAAGTTGTTCAGTAAACTAGTAATTTATCTTTGAAAAGCTATCATTCAATGAAATGCGAAAAACAAACAAAAGGTCCAGCAGCACACTTGTGCAATGTTCAGATATTGCCTGTGATTTCAAACAAGCAGGAAAGCAAGGCATAGGAAAGCAACAGTGCGTTCAAAATCACAAAAGCCATCTAAAACAGAATTAGGTAAAGAAACAAATTGCTGCTCCCAAAGTAACAAGATCATCACTGACTGAATAAAACATGCTCCAGCAGGACTCACTGCTCACATGAACATTTGGCAAACATCTGTAAATATTCAGCAGAGATTAATTTGCACACAACCACTTCATTTATCCAACTGCATTCCAGACTCACAGTGTTTCATCCTACATGTTGTGTGTTTCTATGAAAACTTCAGTAGTGAAGCTACATCAGCTACAAAATGCCACCTCATAGTCAGTGTAATGCCCTCATTCCTGTTTCTTTGGATTTATGAAGTTCTCTTGAAAATCTGGTTTTCAGTCTCAAGCAACTCTCTCCTCTCCAGATTATATTTTTGCAAGCATTTACTGGACAGAAAACCTTTACAAAGAGACAAATTCTGACTATCTAAATCATTCCTTATCCAGATTTGAAGTCAATAGGCATTTTAGCTTAAAACTAATATATTTAACATAATCCAAGAAGGTTACATGGGATAAACATTAAAATCAAATGAAAAGTACATACACATAAATATTTAAACCAGTTGTATCTGTAAATACATTTTTTGTATTTTCCTTAAGCCTAAGTTGTCCTTTTTGTATTTGAATCCACTTATAAATGGCTTGTCATTAGCAGACATTGAACTAGATGCAAACATTTTATCACAGTAGGGAGATGCATGAGCAGGCATAAATTTCACCCCTTAATAAGTAGAATATGCAATTTAATTTGATCAAGAATAATTAAATTTGTATAAATTCAGGAAATGTATTCCATAGAGGACAGAACTTCAGAAGGTGAAATACATGTAAATAGACAATTTTACATTTGAGCAAGAGAAACAGACCACGGCTCATTTATCATTATAGGAATTACCGTATTCAAGCAGTCAGAGCTGCTTTTCAGACCTATATGAGAGAAACTTCAAGGACCCAATCCTGCAAGTCTTACTGAGGCAAAATATCCTTTGTCTTTTGGTGGGAGGTTTGTTTTCTATGAGTAAGAAAAGCAGCAGGGAGGCCAAATTTTTTTTAGAATTCAGATAGAGACACATACTGTATATTTTATGGACAGGACCCAAGCTTCTAATTCAAACAGATCCTTGCATGGCTGTGCTAAGAAACTTTTTCAAAATTGTTAGTAATCATGAAATAACAGTCTATCTATTTTATAGAGAAGGGAATTAACAAGGGACTATGCAGAGATTCCAGTTCAGTCACAGTCTGTATTTCTTTTTAAATAGGCTTTGTATTTGAGATTGATATGGGATTGATACTTATTTCCTAAACTAAATTCCTCTATCAGTGGCATATTTATAGTAATGCCATTTTCCATCTACTCTCCTGTCAACAGCCCTGACTGCATTGGAGAGATGCCTCTTCTTGGAGGTAAATGGAGAGGAAACTCAATCTATCCTGTATGTTGGGTTGCCACCAGGAGTGAAATGTGATAGCAATTCCTGCTATGGGGGCATCTAGTACTCCAGCCAACTAAAGCATCTCTCATAAGCACCCAAACAGCTGTCATTTGGGGAAAAGAAAATCTATTCACTTGCTGGATTTGCTTCAAAAAGCAGCCAGAGACAACCTCTTTCCCCATTTCCCCTCAGGTCCCAAATCTTCCCCACGATTTAGCCATTCCCAAACTAAACATACCAATTTAGAGCCTGGAGGTGGTGGTTGGGAAGCCACCAGGATGGCATATTATTACAAGCCATGGTTCAGGGCATATGGTCTGGAGCAGCTTTTAACTCTTTGTGAGAAAAAAAAATCTCTTTTGTCCCCCACTTTGAGAAATCCTCTGTGTGTGTACAGCAAACAGGTAGGGCAGAGATAGATAGAAATAATTACAAAAGCAAGTGAGGTCCAAGGCACTTGACACACTGCAAATATTTTCATGCTGGACAGGATACTGCAGATGCATGGGGCTTCATTACTTTTGGTACCATTAAACTCAGGAACACTCAAAAAAAATCAGTAGCTGAAAACACAGCCACACCTATTGATTTGCAAAGTTTTTGTCCTTATAAAGAAATGTAAAGAGGTAAATAATTGTAGCAATCAAAAGCAGCTCCTCTATCCAGGATACAAAATTTGAAACCAAGGGGTTTCAGCCAGCTGCATTTCTATGATGGATAAAACAAAGCCTCCTGATGCAACCCTGCCAGAGGCTTGCTCACAGCCCATCGGACACCACATCCTTCTCTGCCCCACTCGCTCCACTCCCACTCTAGAGCTCTGATCGGTGCCGGTAATCCCGGCAGGGACACCTGAGGACCCCGAGGACGGCAGGGGAGCCCGGGAGGGGGTCATCACACGCTGCAGCCAGCTGTGGGGAGGAAACGCAAAGCAGAGAACATTTGGAAAGGAGCCACTCAGTCCCGTTTCTGGAAATAGACCAGCTCTTGAAAGGGATAAAAAAAGTGCAGCAGGCCGAAAATAGCTGAATAAACTGCAATTACAGCCAGCGTTAGCTGCCTAACCTGCTGGATTTTCCGCACGGTTGGATCAGCGGCAGCTGCTCGTTCATGTGATGACTTTTGAGACTAAAAAGCCCAGCGGCTCCTGAAAAGTTTGGCGGGCAAAGGGGGCCGGGGGCGGGTAGCGGAGCCCCACGCCGCGGCGGGGACGGGGATCTCCGGCTCCCGCGGCCGAGTTGCCCGCAGAGGGGGAGCCCCAGGGCCCGGAGCGCGGGGGCACCGGGGAGGTCGGGCATCACGGCACTGGCTCTCTGCCCTCCCGCGGGCTGCCCCAGCCTGGGTGGAGATGATCTGCCGTCAGAGCAACATCGCCTGTGACCGAGCTACCAGCTAATCCGGCCAAGCGGATTATTAGCCTCCTCAGACAGATAGCCGCAGCTCGGCGCTCCCGGGAACTGCTCGGCTGGGCTCGGCGTCCCGGCTACTCCGCCGGCACCGCGTCGGACTGGAGCAGAGCAGCGCAAACTGTGCGGGCCGGGAGAGATACCGCGGACCTGGCCGGCGGGGTTCGTACCTGCCAGACCCCCAGTCCGCGCCCCCATCCCCCTTTCGGCGTTCACCTCTCTTGCTTAGACGTGCTTCCCCCACTCCTTCAGGAGAGGGGGTCAGCCCTCCTCAGGCCAGGTCAGCCCTACGCAAGGCAGGGTGGCTGTGCCACTCCTGTCACACAAATCCACTCGTCCCGTGCAGAGGGAGTAGGCAAGTGCGGCAAAGTCCCCGGGGAGGTGGAAAGCTGTGCTGCGGCCACTGGCACTTCGAGGTACATGACTTGGCTTCAGGGGCCGATGCTTAGACAGTGTCCCCTCCGCAAGGGAAGGACACGGGTCCTTGGGAGAGGGCTGGAGGATGAAGGGGGCTATACGCCTCTCCCACTGGTATGCAAACTGAGAGGTCTAGAAACCACCAGTCCCCCACTTCCAAAATCCCTTCCTCCAAAGCATCACCTCTTGCCCAGAGCACCATGGCCCTATGGGGCGGCGGCAGCAGGCAGGGCAGGCAGGGCCACGCCGTGGCTCTGCTCTCCCCCCGCGGTCACGGCCCTATGAGCGCGACCCGGGCAGGGGGAGAGGGGTGTCCGCAGGGACTGCAAGAAAGTGTCTGGCTGCCCTGCCCCTGTCTGCCCCATCCCGCCCCTGGGGGCACATGGCAAGAAGTAGCTCCCGGCTGGCCGCAGCGCCAAGGGGCGAGTGAAGCGAAGGGCACTTTGCGGGAGTCTGAGCGCAGCCTCCGGCGGGGTATTTCGGCCTCTTTGGTATGCTAAGAAGTGGTTGCTTTTCGCTGCTGCGGCAGCGGCGGGGGGAAAAGGGGCGAAACGAGCTGGTAAACTGAAGGCGGGGGCGGGGAGGGGTAAATCCGCCGAGATGCCCACCTTGGCTCTGCACCGGACCTGCACCGTGCAGAGCATGAGGCGGCACCCCGGCTGCCGGGGAGGAAAGGGGTGAGGGCTCCCAGTGCTGCTGCTTGTTGATGTTGGGGTGTCAGAGAGGCAACGAGAGCCTATGATCTACTACACTGCAGTGCCAGCGTCAGGAGCCTTCTGCTCGGGAGCTGCCACTGCAGGGCAGCCGGCACACACACACACACACCAGCGCGCACACACGGCATCCCTCCCCTCACGGCATCCCTCCCCTCACAGCCTGGGCTCCGGCGGCTCTCGCCTCCCCAGGCACTTGCAGACAACCTGCCGGCCTCGGGGAGCGAGCTCGGTGGTGAGGGGGACAGAAGGCCGGCGGGGAGGGCCGGTATCTCCCCTGAAAAGCTCATGGCTCACCCGCCTGCCATCCCTCATCGCCCACCTTGCTCGCCAAGCCGCGGGCTTGGCCGCACGGACGCCCCGAGCAAGAGGGATGCAACAGCAGCAGCGTGACCCCCGGAGACCAGGCGGCCCAGAGCACCTGCATTTGCATTTCTTATGTAATGTACTGCAAGTTTCCCCCTCGGAACCGGGCTGAACTGAAGCGCATGATCCCGACTGCCTGACAGACATGGAGACGGACGCAGAGACACCGGCATGTGCACAGAGGGGTCATCCCGGCAGGCAGAGGCGGAGGAGCGGCGCAGCCAACCCGCCGATGCTGCTGCTGCCGCTCAGCATAGCTGGCTGAGTTGCCTCCTGGGCACAAGCCCCAAGAAAGTGTCCACCCCCATCACTCATCCCCCTCCACCCTCCCGGCCTAGAGTGCCGGAGGGCGAGTGATAAGGTAGAGCCCCCAGGTCGGGGGCGGGGGGTGTTAGGCTTGACTTTAGAAAGCAGAGCGAGGCGGTGGGTGGGTGTGTGTGCGTGTGGGGTGACATACTGCAAGCTATTCAGAAAGTGCTGTGCAGGACCCGAGCCCCGGCGCACTCGCCCACCGCAGGCAGGGCCGGCTGACACCAGCACAAGAGAGCCAGTCTCCTCTTTCCAAAACTGACTGGGGGGCTTGCATCGGGGTCGGGAGGGGAGGGCTCTATAGGCTTCCCCTCAATAAGGGTAGTGATATAAAAGTTTCCACCTTGGAAATAGCACATAGGAACTAGGAGATGCCGGCTGGGCTAGGGTCGCCTTTGATTATTTTTTGTTTTCCCCTTTTCGGTGGTGACAGTGGCTGAAGCTAAAATCCAAACCGCTCCTTGCTTATTCATACACGTACGCACATACATGTCCGTGCTGGCCTCTATATATCCCCCCTTCTCCCCTCATCAGGATTGCAGATCTACCTCGGCGAGCAACAGACAGGTTAGCATAGAATAAAAACAACGCATTGCAATGGATTGCTTACCAGTTGGGTTCTTGTTTTTCTTAAGACTCTTGCCACAAAGACACTGCAGCATATGCGATCCTTTGCTGAAAATGTTCCAAAGAAACCACATTGATTTGGGCGAAAAGCAATCCAGCAGCTTATACACCCTGAGAAAGAAGAGATCCTTGTGGTTGCATAATAATAAATTGAGACCAGTTCTCCTGAAGAGGGGCACCAGTTTTATCATAGAAAAAGCGATTATATTCCGTTCTTCTCCCAGTTTTTTTTCCTCACGTGGTATATTTCTTTGAGACTTTTCAACGGATGCTTTTTTTTCAGCCAGGCTGAATGGTTATTCCCCCTAGACCAACACTGGATTATAACCAAAAGCGTGGAGAGCAAATGTAAGAAATCCCTTTTTTCAGCATGAAGCCAAACGAAAAGTAAGGTAGTGAAATCCCAGCCGAGGCCAAAACCTCATCGGAGACACCGGCAAAACGCGGAAGACAGATCCCCAGAGAGAAAACCATAGCCTGGTACTTGACTGCTAGGAGGATGGGTGGATCTGCAGAACAAAAGCCACGGCAGGATCCATCCTACTGAACGACTGCCATTGTGCAGCCCCGCGGCGGGAGAGCGCACCGCCAGCACCCGGCGAAGCCCAGCTGAGGCGCAGAGAGCGCTGCCGGCCGCGGGCGCGGACCCCGCCCGCAGCCCCCGCCGATGCCCCGCAGCCCCCGCCGCCGCCCCGCGACGCCGCCCGCCCTCGCCCGCGCGGGCCGCTCGCCTGCCGGCCCCGCTGCCGCTGCGCCCCGCACCGCCCCGCACCGCCCCGCACCGCCGCGCAGGAGGCAGCACCCCCGCCCCGCGCCGCCCGCCGCAGCCTCGGCGCCCAGTCGCCGGCGGGCGCCGGGGGAGGAGGAGCCGCCGAGCCCCGCCGGCCCCGACCGCCGTCACGGACCCACGTGCGGCCCGGCCCGGCCCGGCCCGATTCGGCACCGCCCGCGGGCAGCACGGTAGCGCTGACCCGGGGCTGGCCGCGGGACGCGCAGCCCGCCCCCGAAGTGCCCTGGTCCCGGACACCTGTCCCTCCCCCAAGTCTGGCTCTTGCCCTTCTTGGCCATGCCACGGTCTCAGTGGGCACGGATGACCAACGCAGTCGTGAGCTGAATAAATGAACCTGAGAGGGGTGTTTCTTTCTAAATGCTGTCCCTGCTGTCATCAGACCTAAGGAGTGTTCTGGTGAGGTTTGGAGTTTGCCCCAGCAGAGATAAGCATCGTCTGTGTCATGTCAGGATAATGCCATGAACGGTGGAGTCCTGGACCAGGACTGGGATTCCCAAGTACCACAAATACCCAGAGAGGCAGCACTGAGATAGCCCCACAAAGCACCTGCTGCACAGCCGAGCTGACAGGTCCACGGGTAGACGGACCAGCTCCTGAACAGTGCCAGTCATTGCTCTCCGTAGGCCCACCCAGGGAACACTGCCCTTTGACCAATCCTCCCAGCCTCTCCCTGAGGACTGCCCCGAGTGGCTTCCCTCACACATGGCAGTGGTAGCACTGGAAGAGCTGGAAGCTGATGCCTATGTTCTCCCTCTCCCCTCTAGATTCTCTGTGTACTGTTTGGATATTGGAAGATGGTGGAAGACAGGAAAGGGAGCATGAATAAATGAGGGAAAATATGATGAGGTAGTAATAGAAAGGAGCTGCTGTGGAGAAAAAGGTGGAATTAATATTCTATTAATATTCACATTCATTTCGACATGATCAGATATTGGTGTTTTCTCCTGAAGCCATGGAAGCTGCCATTGCTCAAGAAAGTGTAAAACTAAAATATGAAAAAAGCAGAGGTTTGTGTGTGTGCTTTTTCTGCTCTACCAGGATCTCTGTTTGCTTACCAGTTTTTGAGAAACTCTTACAGTAAATGTTTGGTCAGCACACCAAAAAAAAGCACTGGGAAACAGAAATTTTCCAATAGTTTTAATTTCAGCAATATCCTGGATTTACGCATATAGATAAGCTGCTTGGCTACCAGATACTAGTCTACATGATATTTAAACATCACCACCCTGTTTTATGGAGATGAAGCATGACACACAGGAATGAAGTGCTACATCTTGAGAAGTGGTCTATGGAATTTCCAGAACTTTGAAGAGTTCCTACCTCTGAGCACCCAAGCTTTTAAAAACAAAAAGAAGCCAAACTTGATAAAGTGTAAGAAAAGTTAGAAAGAGTGAGGAAAAGGTCGCAGAGGTGATACTTCCTAATGCTAAGAAGTGGCTGGTTTCTTGTTCAATCCCCTTGGCTGTGCTACCTGTTGAGGACTGCCCTTCCTGTTATGCAGACGTTCCACAGGCTGCCGGGAAGACAAGCTGGCTCAGCCACCTTGCAGCCAGCTGGCTGGGAGTTCACAACAGCCCTAGTGCTATTCACGGGAGCTCATATGTCACAACTCCCTACAAGCATAAAATTGATCTAGAGTATTCCCAAAATATCTGAGATCTGTGTTTATCTTCTCTTGACCACAAGAGCCAACAATATATAGCCGGAAACAGTCTGTGATCTGTAGAAAACAAAAAGTCATTTACAAGCTTCCCACCCAAGTAATTGGTTTATGTACCTCCCTCAGGCTAACATGGAACTTCCTACTTTCTAAATGGAAGTAAAACTTCTCTTTACCATCTCACTATCATTCAGTTGTCAGGAATTGTGGCTACAGAACTGAAGGGGGCTGGTTCTGAAGGTAATAATATGATTTTAGGTTTACTAGAATTAGAGGCAGAAACTTCGTATTTCAACAAAGAAAAAAATACACACTTTGCCTGTCTAGTAACTTAATGTCCTTCAAGAGGTCCTGAAAACACAGTAGGCCTGCAAAGAAATACCTGAGCAAGGGCAAGAATTTATTCAAAATTCCTCTTTATGCAAAGTCAAAGCCTTTGGAGAGAAGAGTTACCTAATATGGAAAAACCAAAACCAAAACCAAAACAAAACAAAACAAAAAACAACAAACAAACAAATAAATGAACAAAACCAACAGAAGAAGTCTTTTCTTCTCAGGTGAAATATGTATAAAAATCTTAAAGAGTCTAAAACATATATTTAGACCTATTTAGCCAAAGTATAATTTAACATTTTCAATACCTTAATTGATTTAAAATTTGGCTATCATTAACTGACACTGAACTGAGTGTAAGCATTTTATCACAGTGGGAAGATTTGTGAACAAAAATAAATCTCATACTTTACTGTGTACAATGTGCAAGCAATCAAATTAATATAATGATCTGGACAAGGAAAAGGAAATATTTCCTCAAGGGCTCTTATATGTTTTAGGACCATGGAATAAGACAACTTTACTTGAAGAGGGTTATACACATAAAAATTGAGTAGACTCCTTCAGCCCAAAGTTTTGGTAAACACCGATTGCAAAAGTAAATTAGATGAGGTTAGTTGTTTACCCATCAACCTTAAAAATTCTCTGTCTTCTAAAAAAGAACCTGCACAGTTCCCATACAGTCTAGAAAATACAAAGATGAAGCTGCCCTTTAGTGAGACTGAGTCTGCAGAACAATAACTCTAGATTTCTACTAGCCAACTAGATGGTTATATCCATTATGGTCCATGAAGATCTGGAAGTTGGTTTGGCTGCTGAAATTTAGACACCTAGAGCCATCTGAGATGGTCCTGGGATATCTCACAACATAAGGCATGGAAGACACGATTCTAGATCTATGGGAGGCCCAGGCCCTTAGGCAGCTGCAGGTGGAGACCACACAGTGTATCCTAGAGTATCTTGAAAGGACAGCAGCTGCTACCTGTGTGTAAGCAATTGTATAGAACTTCTAAATCCCTCTGGATTGCACTGGAGCTTCGATTCTCAGCTCATGGCTTTACACAGGCACAGACAGTTCAGTTTAGGCATCTTACCTACAAACTGTGTCACAAACTAAATATTTATACCTGTAGATTCTTGCTGTCTTTGGAGACAGCTAATTCTGAATGCCTCTTCCTCTTCTGTGCTGGGGGTAATGTCTAGAGGAGTGGATGAGGCTGAACTCTTCATTATACTTCACTGCAGATTTTTTTGACTGTTCCACAGAGAGAACATCAGAAAGAAGTTCCCAAGTACCAAGAGCAATGGAGATAAAGGGATTGAGCCTTTTTGAAATGTCACCTTGCTCCTACTGGGAAAGGGAAGAAGGATGGATTGTCATTCTCCCTTGATTCAGCATACAGGTGCACTTGCCCTAAGTGAATGAAGAGTATGAGTTTGAGCATCAAATGATCTTTCAAATTTGAACAAGCTGATCCACCAGTTCCAGCCCAGTACCAGTTTCTGTAGGACTGGAAAGGTGACATTTCTTACCTGAAAAAAGAAGGGATATAATAGGGAATAGACCATATTCTCACAAGCAGATATCAGCCAAATCCATAGCTACATATATATAAAAAGAAGTTAATATCAGGATTTTCCTGTTGTTTCAAGATAATGAAAGAGCTGCAGGGAGTTCCTGGGGCAAGTCAGGTGAGGAGTGCATCACCCTCTACAGGTGATTCCTGGTTGATTACAGTGGGTAAAGGTGAACATACAGTGAGGTCCTAGGATGATTTTGCCTTACTAAGGCAAGTCATGTTCCAGAGTGCTGTACTCCATTGTCTATCCTACCAGCCTAGTATCTCATGACTGCATTCATTCTGTGGGAAAGGAAGAGATAACTGAATGGGAGAAAAAGGACCTTGAGCTGCCTGCTCAAGAGGCTGAAGGTCCTGATATTCAGGAGCAATTGTAGGAGGAATCCTATTGTCTCCATAAAGTTTTATGAAAGAGTAACTGAGTGGTGGGTGGGATGTAAATTTGATGTGGATCTGGTGATACATAAAATGGTCTGACATTCAGAAACCCTGGCCTATTACCCTGTTTTGGACTGGACTCACAATGAGAAGCATTACAAGTAGTTGCCAAGTTTTCTCTACTGAGAAAATTGTTCATTTTAATGTAGCAATGTCAAAGAGGAGCTTTAGTCAAAGGTCAAGACCTCAGCATGCTGGGTCCAATAAAACATATAGACTATGCCTAGACTAAATTTACCTTTGCAGGAAAGAATAGTTCTAACTTGGATGCAGCCAGACTGAGACAGATCAGATACTGTCTCACATTAACCAAAATTTAATCCATCCATCAGTATGTAAAAAACTCGAGTCATGTTCACAGTAACTCAGAAATGCTCCTGCATGCCTTAACTGTATGAACATATTCCCTGGCAAATGTAATGTCCAGTGGCCATAAACACATAGTAGTCCACTCCAGTGTGTATCACCCCTGCTTTTCCCAAGGGAGAGGCTAAATTAAAATGATCTGGCAGAGCACAGAGCCAGCAAATGGAGTAGCATGACAGAGTAGGGACCCATGTAGGTTTACATGTAGCATTTGTCTTCAGGAAGCCTAATAAAATTCCATCAATCAGACATGGGGCAGACATGTCTGACCATGTTGTGGTCCCACTTAGTGACTGCCTTTAAGGCACTGGCAGGGGTTATAGGCAGGAAAGGGATTTACAGACTGAGCTTTTCCTCCTCCAGACATGTCCAGGCTGTTCTGCTGGGGACAGTACCAATGCCTGCTGGCTTCAGCACAACGGACCAAAACTTTGGAGAACAGAGCCCTGGCTACTCTGTGACATACAAGCAGCTGTAAAGCTCTCCAGTTATGGCAGAAGGCTGGGCAGCATCACTGTTTAAACTGCGAGACTAATACTTTAGTGGTTTGCTCTGTGGAAACACAAATCTGTCACTGCAGAGACCATAAAGTGTAGGAAATCTGGGATCGTTGTGGTCATACAAACAAACTACAGCTATGCGTGCAGAAGGAATTAATTTTTAAACATCCAGGTCCAGGTTCTGCTTTCAAAGGCAGACTGAGCTTCTTTTCCTTCAATAATAGAAATTTCATAAAGGACAAGATCATGTAGTAGAGGGCAGAGGGTAATAATTTGGGAAATATAAAAACATTGAGGAAGCAGGTAAAGCTAAGATAAAACAAATATGCTGCAAGAAATGTCTCATGGACTTAGGGGCAATGGCACTGAAGAAGCAATTAACTGTGAAACTAAGCAAATACTGCACATTTTAGGATGTAGGAAAGACTTAAAATAGGTTGCTAAATAAGTTGCTAAATAAGCAACTAAAATAAGTTGCTTAGGTGATACAATGGTTTGTATCTGTAGTTGCTTGATTTAATTTCAGGTACGTGTAATTGTTATGAACACTGACTAGTGAACTTTTCATAGTTTTTAAAGGGCAAAACATTTGTGTTACAGTTCTGTGGCCAAACTAAAAACTATGTCAGTGAAGAACAGCAAAATGCTTTAAGTGGTTAAGAGGAATAAAATAAATCTACTTCAGCAGAGCTTTTGTGTCTCAGTTTACTGCATTCAAAAGATGTGAAGAAATCAAACTATTAGGAAAGGACAAGATACAGTTACCTGAGCAATGGAAGTAACAAAGACTCTGAAAGAATCTTAGAACTGATAAACAGCAAACACTGATGAAAGCATAAGGAAAGCATGATAACCTTGAACTTCATTCTATGATCCAACAAGGAAGCATAAAGTATACATTGATCTAAATTAGTGTAATTGATACAGAAAGCAGAGCCTTGGTTCCTGACAAGACAGAGAGAAGCACAGTAGTGACAAGCTTGAACATATTTGCGGACTGTTAATATTTGCTTGGCACGTTGAGCAAAGCCCCCTAAGGCAGCAGCTGCGCCAATTAAAGTGGTGGGCCTTGAAGGTGATGTGGTGGGCTGCCAAGCTACTTAAATGCATCCCAGTGAATTGTGTGGACAATGCAGCACTGTGAATATGAGAATGGATCACCAAAAACCACAATAAATCTGTTTGCCATCAAAGCAGAGCAGGGGAATTTGCAGACGTACCTGCTGGACACAGGGGACTTTTTTCCTGAAGTGCTTTAATCTACAGTGTTTCCATGTCAATACATGTGTTCTCTGAAACAATAATGATCATCCACAGGAGGAAATCAGAGTCCCCTAAAGGAAAAAAATCCATTCAAATCTAAATCAATTATATGTGTTTTCCCTTAGAATAAATTATTTTCCAGGCTTGACTTGATTATGCAGTGCATCAAACTCAGACAGTGATATCAAACTATTAGGAGACAAAGAGTACCCTTCAAATAGGTAATTAAGAAATACTAGAAGTCAACTCACCTGTAGAGGCAGCTGACATAGAAACTGATCTTACTGAAAAATTAGACACTCGGCCATGAAAGACATACAGTCTGCCCTATCTGAGTATCTTTATCTTCCACTGGTTTTTCAGAGAGCTGAATCCAACCTAGCTGCAAAATTAACCAGCAGTCAGAGTTGGAGACCTGAAAGCAAGGGGCTCTATTCAACAAAAAGTGATTATCTAATCACTATGTCATATCACTGCTGTTATCTATAACAGTCCAATATAACGAGGCATACATGGGCCAGGCATTACATTTCTCCACCTATCTCATGGTCTTCAGACTCTACAGTAGATTCAGGCATTTTCTTTCTGATCATGTCCACAGACATGTCAAGATGAGGAGAGAGCTGGTCCTACTTTTGTTTGTGGGTTTTTGTCTTTATTGATTCCTGGCACACCACAGACACATGTAGATTGTCCTAAGATAAGTATAAATGAGAAGCCCATTTAAGTAGTCTGATGGAGAATCATGTGACTGAATTTCTCAATGTGAACCTTAAAGGGATATGGTCGCAACACTACTGCGTCTAAAGATGTGAAGGAAGGGAGAGCTGTGTGAAGTGTAGGCAGATGGACGAAATATCAATGGGCAAAGGAAAACATGGGATTAAACATAACTGAGGAAGGAGGTAAGAAGCCTTCCATTTCATTTCCTAGGTCACGACAAAGACTAATACTTTTAGCCAACATCATTTACAACTGCAGAACTCTACTGGAGAGCTGGTGGAGCTCTCTCATTTAGGAGTGAGAATCATAGAAATTGTGAATCCTCCATAAAAATTTTTCACTGCAAGGCAAAAAAGGAGTTCTTTTTGTCCCATTCCCAGCACAGTCTCTAACGCCAACCTTCCTGGCATAATCAGCATGAAGAAAGACTATAAATTTCTATGCCTGAATTTTCATGAGTGTTAGGACAAAAAGTAAAGAGAACTATCCGCTAAACTGCTTGCTGGAAGGAGTTGTTGGCAGTATTATTCTCTGCTTTATTCATGTCTAGTGTTAGGAGCTGCAGACCTACCATTACAAATATTTAGGTATTTCCTACTTTCAGTAAGGACTTGATCCAAGATCATAAAGCTAAGGTAGTTGATTAGAGCATTTTCTTTTTCCTGTTATGTGTATTTCAAATACTAGAAAACAATAATTTGCGAATAAATCAGGTAAGTAAGACCAAAAAAACACCCAAAACAGTTAAAGGAATTAAAAAGCTTAGCAAGCAGAGACAGTGTCAAGAGCTATTGTTTGGTTTGTTTTTTTTTTTTTCAGTGAGAGCTCTCTACATGCCAGATTTTATCACTAACCATTTCCACAGCTTGAACTGATCAAGAAGAACAAAGATGCTTACTCGCCTTTTCTTTTTCCCCTGACCATAAAAGGACCCAAGACTTGCCCAAGAGTACCTTGGTAGGCAATTTTGCTGAGCCATTGAGACAAGACTGAGATTTGGAAATCTATCCCCCCATGTGACTTAATTTTGCTTTTTCTTCCTGCCTAAATAAAGAAAAATCTTTTCTCGTTAAAGACTACAACAGGAAAACTACCCATTCTTTGTCTCCAAAGCTGTGCTTTCCACTGTGTAAGTTTTCTATATGCTCTAGTTCTGAGAGCTTATTAACATATGAGCACTGCTGAAGACAGCTGTAATAGGACAATTTTTTTTGCATCTAGGAATGCAATAATTCTACAGTGGATGTATACAGAGACGATTCAAGACTGAATTGAAATTTTTATGCCTTATGGTAGTCATAGCAAGCAGATTTCTGTTCCCAGTTTAAAATACCTAAATATAAGAGGTCTATGTCTATTTACCATAATCTATATATTTCTATGTGTGAGATAGCTGCCTGTGTTCCCAAGGTAGTCAGTGAGAATTCCTCATCACAGTGAATGGACTCTCAAGAATTTAGAGTAGTGCAGCATTCTTCTGCTCCCCTCAAAACACTAGGTCAGCTTTACATCAACTGGAAACCACTAATAATTTCACTAACTCTACTGACTAGCTTTCCGTAATAGAGATTACATTTAAGAGCCCTAATCTGCAAGTTGAAACCAATCCTTTTTTAAGTACAGGTGATATGCCAATGAAAGGAAAGTGAAAACAAATTGGGTTAATTTAAAAAATTAGTATACTGGTAATAAAATGAATAACATAGTAGGTAGGTCAGACATCCACTCATGAGACATACCCTCTGTGTGGACTTGCTTGTTTCTGCATGTGCAAGTTAAGCTGAATCGGTTTCACTTTCTACTATGATCACCACCCACATAAACAGCTTGATCTTCTGAGGTGCTGAGAATTCATACTTTCTGGAGCCAAGAAAAGCTTCAACAGTACATCAAATCTGAAAATTGGGACATTTACTTAGATGGCAATGTTGATTTAAATACCCAGTTTGAAAATGTTGGCCACAGCTTCTTCAGTTCTTATTCTTCCAGTCAACATCTTCCAGTTAGCCTCTTTGCTTTTTTCTAGTGTTTTGTTTTGGGTTTGGGTTTTGTTTTTTTTTTCCCTACAGGTACTGACATTGTGTTCTCCTGATTCATATCAGTGATGGTCCCTCTTTGACACTTTTGGCAGTTCCAGACCTTTCCTCAGTATTGTCTTAATTGAAGGTAGAGATTTGTACCATACAGAACTCGTGTCCTCCCTTGCTTTCCTCCTTGTGTCATCACTTATAGAGAGATTTTTAAATGACTGGGAAAGACCAAACCTCTGATTCTTCATTACGTTACATTTATTCTGCTTAGCTTTAAGTGACTACAAAAGTGATGTAAATAAGTGACCACAGAGCAATGGAAAGCAAGGTTTTTCCAAAAGCATTTGGTATCCTCATGTACAGTCTTGCCACTCTAGTGTCTGAAGGGTTTTAATCTGGAAGGAATTTGATCTAATGTTTTCTATCCTGCAAGAATAGAGTACCAAGACCTATCTATAAATAAAAATTATGTTTCAAGTCTTTTTTTTTTTTAAAGTATATTTTTTGGGGAAAAAAGCGTATATAATGGATTTTATTTTTATTATTCCCACAAAAAAATTTAGCAACTCCAATAAAGATGATGAAGGCAAAATAAACTCAATCTTGCCTTACAGTAAAAAGTACTAAATAAAATATATATAACTTCTTTCTTTTTATCTTAGTCTTCTATCAATACCTAGTAAATGTGAGTGCTGGACAAGCTGTTAATCTAGAACACCTTCCTAAAAAACTTTTTTTTTTCTCCCAAAGGAAAAATATTTACTCTGAGTTTTTCACATCTTTTTCATACTTTTTTCTCCCCAGCCAAATTATTAATTTCATGTCTGATCTGGGCAACTCACTAGCTTTTCCTCTATAGTAACATGCTAATTTTTGAGTAGGCACTTGTACTGCACAGAGTTTGCACAGAGATCACCAAAAATTTTTCAGTTAAAAGCTTTACTTTGTACTTGGAACATGGGCCTTAGAGGTAACTATCTACTCTTTAATAAATTAAAACACAAAGTGATGTACTTTTGTACTGCAAATGAATGAGAACATATTGTAAATAATAAATTATAAGAGAGACTGACAACATATCTACAGCACATCTTGCACTTATGCTACACTAAATGACTACGCTGTAGCTTCTGTCATGGAAGCGTAGAACAAAGTACATTAAAATGAGGTGTGTTAAAATGTGGGTGCTATTGGAAAACAAAGCCCAAGTTTGTTTCCTATATGCATCCTTTCTAATCTGGAATCGCTGTCAAATTATTGGATCTGCTATTCCTTATTAGGGATACCAGTTAAGAGCAGGAGATGGCTTAGAATAATGGTCTAATCATCCTCTATGGAGAGATCTGATCCATTTTGCTACTATGTTTTAAATAAAAAATGTACGTCTCAGAAGCAGTGGTGTGTTGGTTTTCATTTAAAAGGTAAAGCAACAAAGTATTAAAAAACAGAATTAAAGCCATTTACTTTAACCCCATTTACCTATCTGAAGTCAGATCTAGAGCAGCAAAATCAAGAAACAGGGAAATCAGCTTAATCAAACTTAGTATAGGTTCAGATGCTGCAGCAGCTGCAGAAATTCTGCTATTAGTTCTTCAACTAAGGCTCATTTTCGCATTGAATGATGGCAAGATAAGGCTTGCAGAAGTCATTAAAGAGTGAATAAGTTACTGATTATATTTATTAATCCTGGCTCCAATGTGTATTAGGTTTCAATGGAGTTCTAGAAAGAATTCAACTCAGGTGACAGCTGGCAATGATGAAAATACTGCTGTGGAAAACCAGGCAAAGCAGAAAACAATTGTACTCTTTAATAAAGAGCTTAAAGACCTTAATAAACAAGGTCCTATATTTTATATATATATATATTCTGAATGCATTCTGAATCCCACTTCAGGACTGCCTGAATCTGGGCAGTGGAAAGAGCACTTTCCATACTTTGCATTCTGCAGGGGTAGGGGCTGGAGGAGCATCTTCTGAGAATGAGACCATGGGAAGTAAAAGGCTTTTCTAGATATCTAAACATCTAAGATCTAACTATCCCTGGAACGCACTGGAATGACACAGAGAAAAGTAAATAGTCAGCACAGATTGATTCAATACTTTCCTATTTGGGTTATGCTTATCTCTCTTTATATCATTCATAAACTCTCATGGAATCAGAGTGATGTGGAAGGCTCTACACAGTTAAGAAATTGGAGTTTACTTCATGTACAAGTATCTTCGTAACCCCTTTATTAAAAAGAAATAAAATTACATTAGAACTGATGAGAGACCAAGGAGGAAAAAACAGGCAGAGCCCCTGCTGCAGTGTGCCCAGAGCTAGTATAGGCATATTGCTGTTTGTAAATGTGAGGGATGTGGTTTAGGAATGAGGGCCCTATTTCTCCCTTCTTAAAACATGCTTGTAAAGAAGCCGAGTTAAGCAAGAGTAAGAAATATGGTTTGATAACAAGAATGCTTAGGTTATCCTTAATCTAGGCATAGAAAGAACTCGCAATGTCTCTCTGAATTTCATGTGAAAATGATAAGAAATTAAAACATGTTAGCCCACTGGAAACGCCTGAAAATCTTTACCTAAAATAGCTACTAAAATTATAATTTTTTTTCAATATTTAGGCAATAAAACTGTCTCATTGTGTTATTGAGGTTATGTCCAAGTTAGCTGCCACAAAATATTATCAGAAAATTGGAAGACTTCAGTGCTTTTCTCCAGTAAGCCTATTTATCAGGCATCAACTGCCAAGTAGGGCTAAAATACAGTGAGAAGATGAAAAACAGTGCAAAACTTCAAGTTCCTCCCTCTTGCCACACTCACTTCTAGAGGCACTGCTTTTTGTTGTTGTCCACCAAAAGGAGTAAGAGATAGTGTTTCGCACAACATTAAAAAAGGACATTGACAGACTAGCTTTAATAAATTAAATCAAAATCTAATAAAGCTACTTTCTCAAAAGGGCACCTGACTCTGAGATCATCTCCTCGATATTCTTTCTCATTATTTAAACTAATTTTATCTAATTTAATTTTTTTATTACTTTTCCATTGTCTGCTGCTCTTAGACCATTTCTTCCCCCTACATGGATGTAAGCAGCTTGCAAAGATTCCTCTCAGGATGCCTGGCAGTAGGACCAAAATCTCAGGGACCCTTAATGACCCTCAGACCTCCATAAAGAATATATTGTTTCTATTATGTGGCAGTTATGTTTTTTTAATCAGAGCTGTCCCAAGGAAGCATTAATTATCTTCTTCCCAGACCAAAATCGTTCAGAACATTGCACACTGAATAAAGTGCACAGTTCACTTTCCATGGCAGTTTGGTGTTATTGTGTGTGTTCCCCCTATGTCTTTTGGGTAGGTAGAAAGGGAAAGCCCTTCCTCACATCCATTAGAATGTATCACTTCTCTATTGTGATACCTTCTGTTCCTGCTTCTTTCTCAGTGCATGACAAAGTCTGACCTCGTGCTTCTGAGACTGGGAGCAGCTTCTATGATAAAAAATCTTTTCCCTAGCATCTATAAGGATTCAAATGAGAGAAATAGTACTACTCACCAGCTGCTACATGGACCTACACATTTTTTGAACACTCAGAAGACATTTACAGATTAACTAATCCTGGTAAAAAACATTTTCCTACTATCATCTAGTTGAGCTTTGCAACTTAAAGCTTTACATTTAAGCAGCTGTATTTACAAGATCTAAGTTTTCATTCTAGAAGAAACATAACTATTGAATTCTCATTTCTCATCCCTTAGACTAGGGCATAACACTGACCAAAGAGACACTAATTTTATATGCAAGAAACAAAATGGAAATCATTTATCTCCAACTGAACAGTTCTGGGAACAGAGATCATATTTTCTGAAAGTGGCATTTCAAAGAGGCAATGCTCTGGAGAAAGCTGGCCGGTGCCAATTGAGGTGGCAGTGCTTGTCTCCAGATCTAAACCTCATCAAAAAAGCTAACTACCCTTTTGACAGAATTTCCTAATATTATTACATATTCCATGTAAAGGATTTTGTGTCACAGCCATAAAGTGCAAAGGCTTTTGAAAATGGTACCCCAGTGGTTTGGACTCAGACAGCCACGCTTCCTAATTCATACTCCATCGCTGCCTGAGTGTGGCCAGCTAACCCAAGTAGGCTACATCACTCCTCCTCACCTCTCTCCTGAGACATCTGATGCTATTTGCATGTCCAGGTGCAATTAAGCCACTGAGCAGGTCAGTCTGAGTAAATCACTGTGCTCGTCCTCACACAACACAGTGGACAGCTGACCTGCACATGACACTCAGCCTCTCACCCTCCTAGGACAGATGCCAGTTTTCACAGGTGTTGCCTATGCTCACACCTCTTTGCTGTTCCTGTTGCCTTCACGTCTGGTCTGGAGTCTTGGGTTTTGCAGCCATTTCTCTTTTCTGCCTGACTTGCTGTCCAGTTTCCATTTCTAAAGAAGGGAATGTTGTGTTAAATTTGGTCTATTCCTCATTTTTTTATTCTGAAAAATATGGTAGGACTTCAGGTTTCCTGCTTTTGCCCAAAAACAAGGATGAATGTGTAAGCTTTCTAGTTCCCTTCCTTTAAATTAATGTTACCCTTTTCTTCACTCTACCACCTTCCTGTTGAATGACCAGTGGTCCACACCACTGTGATGCTGGCAGCTTAGGAAGATTCCGAGACTCTGGTCAGTGTGGTTTGCATGGACAGACCTTTCTTTTGTACAGTGCTTCCTGACTTTAGAGCATGAGCTTAATCTGCTTCTAGCACAGCAACACCAGGAGCTCCATCAGCCACAAATCGGTTCTCAATGCCAATTTAGTTACTGTTGTGGTTTAACCACTGAAACCAAGACAGTTATGTAAAGCCTTCAGATCAAAAGAAAATGCTTATAAGCTTTCTGTTGTTGTTAGCGATGCAGGCAGATGTGACCACAGGGGAACAAGGCTCTGTTAGCAGTTTTAGGCTATTGGCAGTTTAGAAGACAATTCAATGGGAACATCCAGGAACATCTAAAGAAGCCAATGAAACTGAAGCAAAATTTGTTGCTGATGGTGACTGTTTTCCAAGTCGTCTCTATATACTTAAGAAACATAGCATATGTTCCCCCACTTACATTTGCAGAGCTGGCAAACACCCTTTGGTTATAAAGCAACACATGTGGAATAAAACCACTGAACAATAAAAATTAGAGTCCCATGAAGCCAGTGTACATGATGATCAATTATCAGAACATGGTTCTATTTTAACATACGGCCTGTAAAAAATGTTACTCAGTATATTTTAAAATCTAAAAGAATGACCTTTTTAATTACTGATGAAATTGGCTTGCTCCCCAGGCGGTCCAGTTTTGACGAAGCTACAGAGCAATTAACTGTTTTGTGACAAAACAATAGAAAATGCATAGCTTATCTTTCCAGGAAGTACCACGAATTAAAAGGAAAAATGAGAAATACGGTGTGTCCTTTAATGACTATTTTTAAAAAATTCATAGTGAGAAGAAGTAGGAATCAAAGTTATCACAAGCCACCATTATAAACATTAATTCAACTGATTAAAAATTATATTAATAATTTAACCAATTTTAATAATAGAATAACAGACTTGGCTTGATGAGCTAATAATACAAAGATTTATCTACAGACAGAAACACATTATGCACAGGGTACATAATTTCTCATATTCACAGAAGATCCATTTCTCTTATAATGAAAAGGCTGTAAGACTTGAACTACTGAAGCATCATAGGATACCCCAGTGTGGCTGATGTAAACCTATCAGGGTAGCTATACCAAACATGTTGATTCATATCTCTATCTTATTTTAACCCTGTTACTTTTCAAATAGTCACTTGTACAGCATGACATGGGGTTCAATGCTGCCTCTTTAAAACCTTTTTTCTTTCATTAAATGCCATAAAAGCATTTTCTTGTGAAGAAATCATAGCTCATTTTACATTTCTCTTAACAGCATTTACTTAACGACTTCACCACTTTGGAGTTACAGCTGGGACTGACTCATAAGATATTTATATAGAGGACTATTTTATCTTGTAGCTAAATTCCCATATACAGACAAACTCTAACCATAGATAGAGCAGGACAAGATTGGTACCAAGCAGTGTGGATTTATATTTAGGATTGCTGAAGACTCAATTTTACAAAAAGCCTCTGAAGTGATCTTACTATTTATTCATTTCCTAATAGACTAACCTGAGCTTATTTCTAGGCAGAAAGTGCTTGTGAAGGAAAGAAGACCGTTGCTTTTACAGTCCATTTGCTCCTTTCTTCTACCCATAACATTTGGGTAGTTCCACAGCTGTATCGATTTGTTCCTATCAGAGTATGCTCAAGAAGGTATCTCAATTATTTCCTAACAGAGCTAACTGACAAGTGTTGGTTCTTCTTCAGGTATGTTCTCTTTTTAAATTAAAGTAATATTTTTTTATTTAACCCCAAAAGAAAATAAGCATTTGATGCTTTGACAAGATGCATTCTTTTTCCTGCGTCTACAGTTTTGCCAGTAAGGTAAACAAAAAAGAGATAAGAATAATCACAAAAAACTGAAAACTTCAAACAGTAGTCAAGACAGCCTTAAAAATAAAAAGATTGTAATTTTCAGGGAGATTAAAAAAAAAAAAAATCCTACTAAAAAGTAGGCTGGGAAATTTTGAAAATTTTCTTTCTTCTACCACTACAGACCACAACCAGTATCTGCTAGGAAACTTTTTATTACTGAAGCCATTACTCTTAATAGAGCCAGACTGTTACAATTAACCATCAACTGCCCTGGCCACATACTCCCTCCAAGGGCCAAGGCACTCTCCGAGGGTCCCAGCCACTTGGGCTGGTGTACGCCTGATCACAGCCTTTGCAAGGTTTCAGCTTCCTTCTCTGAGACACCTCGCTCACTGATGATGCCAGTGCCTGTGGGTAATCACTCTCAAATTCAACTGACTCATGATGTTATGAGTTTATCTATTCTCGTGGGCTTGGACAAGATTGGTCAAGGGAGTTTTTCAGCTCTTGGGAGACCCTCACATGCTGCCTCTCTATTCCATCGCCTACCTTTGGAGGGCTTTTCTTAGTAACTCTTTCTCCATCCATGTCCACGTAGCCCTATAGAGTTCATTCACACAAACCCACACACAGGGTGCTTTTATGAAAAGCTGGCTTTTACTTTTGACAGGAGGAGAAGGAAGGGAGAAAGGACCCCCCTCACCTAAAATCTTAAAAGTTTTTACTATGTATATTACATATATTATGCCCTCCTCCACCCTGGTGTCATAATCCAGTCATACCTACTGGCAACTTCTTGATGTGGCTGACCACGCAAACACTTGTTATTTCTTGCAACTTGGAAACGGAGAAGTCTTGATCACGTGACGTATCTGTGTTATTTCCAGGAAAAGAGGAGGGAAAGTGTATGAAACATGACAGAATTCACACTCAGAAGTCCCTGGATGACAGTGTTCAAGGTAAGAAATCTTATGCTTGTGCTTTTTCACCTAGTAGTCTGTAACCTTTTCACTTCTGAAGAAAGAGTAGACATTTTCTCCCCTTAGTACACCAGAGCCTGTTAGGAGATTCTCCTAGGAAAGATGGAGACAAACTTCCCTGGGTCTATGAGGGTATGGAACGAAGGCTGTCCCACTCTGGAGCAAGCATTTGCTCTGTTAGTATCTACATGATAGGAAAGTGGGACACCATGATTATATATATTTTTTTTTTTTTTTAAAGCTGGTCATGCTTTATTAGTCTGACATCTTCAAAGAGGACTTCACTGAGTGGATTCTGAATAGAAAAAGTCATCTAACATTTAATTCTATGTGCAATTAATGAAGAAAAATAAAGATCTGACTTAGTGAGGCTGCATCTCCTTTCTACTGTCTTCAGAGACACCTACCCACCCCCATTAACTCTAAAGAATATGTAGGCACTATGTTTTCTCCTGCCAGGCCAAATACTTCCAATTTCTGCAGATTTTTTCACATCGGTTAGACACACTGTGTTCTGCTTGCACAGACTCTCTGTCCACAGAACTTTTCATAATAAGTACTTTAAAACTCCCATTGTGAAACAACAGTTTGTCACATCACATGGTATGTATGTTCAGTGCTTTCAGGATATAGTGGAATGATCAGCTGATTTCCAAGGGATCAAAGAACCCACTTGACTGCTCACTCTTTGCACTTTCTTTATTCTGTTTGTAGAACACAAATTGAATATAAAACACTTTCTACCAGACTTCTTGTTTTTTTTTAAACTAATACTTAAAGAATTTTAGTGTCTGTGACATGACAGTATTTTATTCTGTGTTCTACACTGTCTAGCTCAAAGGAGTCTTGGGCAGGAAGTGAAGTTTTTGGATATCATGATTAGTGTAATTGTATACGAGGGATTGTTTTTTAATTTCAGTATGTCTTTGTTTTGGTTTTTTTTTTCCCCTGCCTGCAAAGTCTATTCAAAAAAGAATTTAGTAAGAGCTTGGAGTCAGATTTTGAAGGCATGACCAAAAGGCAAGTGGTGAAATTTTGGTCTTCTGGGAAAAGGGATGACCCAAGGTGAGGGTGTGGATCATCCAGGCGGAACAAGTCCTGAGAGAAGTGAATATGAGGTGTTGGACAACTGTACAGGTTCTGGGGAGAAGTGGTAAAGCAGACCTCATTACAGATTGTTTCATTTTCTGATACAGACATGTTAGAAGTGCTGGACACCTCTACCCTGTGTGAGAAGGACTGTTCCTTTGTTTGCTTGCATCTCCATGTGTCTTTGCCCTTTGAATGTATTTATAGTTTCTGAAAGCTCCTTATCTTGGAACCATGTGTACAGGCATTCAGAGCCTATTAGCTACTGGGAGTCATAGAATATTATGAGCTGGAAGGGTCTCACAAGGATAATTTAAATCCAACTCTGACCCTACACAGGACCATCCCCAAGAATCACGCCATGTGCCTGAGAGTGTTGTCAAAACACTTCTTGAACTCTGTCAGACTTAGTGCTGTGACCACTTCTCTGGGGGGCCTGTTCCAGTGCCCAACCACCCTCTGGGTGAAGAACCTTTTTCTAATATCCAACCTAAACCTCCTCTGACAAAATTTCAAGCCATTCCCTTGGGTTCTGTCACTGATCACCTCAGAGAAGAGATCAGTGCCTGCCCCTCCTCTTCTCTCACAAGGAAGTTGTAACTGCAATGAGATCTCCCCTCAGTCTCCTCCAGGCTGAACAGACCAAGTGATCTCAGCCACTCCTCATGTGGCTTCCCTTGTAGACTTCATTGTCTTCATAGCTCTCCTTTGGACAATCTCTAATACGTACTTACATCCAGAGTTGCCCCATTCCAGGTGCAAAGTCTGGCGCTTGTTTTGTTAAATTTTATATAGCTGGTGATGGCCCAGCCCTCTCTGCAGGTCTCTCAGCAGGGCCTCTCTGCCTTAGAGGGAGTCAACAGCTCCTCCCAATTTAATATCATAGGCAAACTTACTAAGTCCCAGAAGAGGTGACATCTTTCTGCTGGTGATAGCTACAAGTCTAAACCTGTTGGAGGTACCAGCTCCCAGTTCCGGAGGGTGATTCTGGGATCTCATGTGCTACTTTCCAGATATTGTGGAAGCTGTGTGTGGTTTGGTGCACCAGCTCCTGGCTGAGAGACCCACAGATTCCCCCACGAGGAAGGAGCTATGAACTAGGGAAAGTAGAAGTAGGCTGCCTGTCGATGCTGGCAGAGTGCATATGTAATAGCTGAAACTGGAAGGAGATGGGGCTAAGAAGGACCCAAAAGACCCTAAGTCAGCAGAGAGCTTTGGGTTAAAAAATGACACTTGATAGCTCAATGTGACGCGGTATTCATAAGGGAGATCAATTAAGAGAAGTAGTGATTTCATCATTTCATGGAGTATGTCATCTTCAGAGGCCAGAGATGGCTGTTAAATTACTTAAACTGACTTCTCATGTATTAAAGACTTGTAAATGTCACCCACTCATTCCTGTACTGAACACAATGACTTTAATTAGACTTAAATATTTCAATCCTCAAGCAACTAAACGCTTTCTGTTCTGCAGGTTGGGAACAGACAAGACTGAGGCATCAGCCTACTGTGAAGGGAATTTACTACAATAGAAAGGAGCCGTTTTGGTTTTTTTTTCCTTAAATGGCAAAAAGTGTCATGACTCCTTCCAGTATGAATATATTTTTCTACCCAGAAACATTTCTTTATCCTCCCAAATTTGATGTTCAACTGGACTTTGAGTAAATGTCAATCATCAGTCTGTTGACAGGTGCATTTCAGAGCACCAGTCCCTCTGCTGTCCTGCATCCAGCTGCAGTCAAATTCTGATATCTTACAATGAGGGAAAAATTGGCCAGTTGTTTTTCTTATTGAAATCAGAAGCCTTGGTAGCAGATTACAGTCGTTTATTGCAGAGCTGCCAGTTCTGTGGCTGTGCACAGACAAGACTGTCTCATCTTCCTCACCCTAGTAATCTGTGGCTGAAAGTGAATAGCAGAGTGGTATTTAGAGCCACAAGATCCAAGGCAAGAAGGACCACAACCACTTAGGTTTACTTAGGTACCTGCCTGTTCAGTATTCAGGCTCTCAGAAGCTGGATCAAATCCTATCTTTAGGACAGCAACTAACGTCACCTTCCAATTATAGTGACTGCACCGCCCTCCAAAATCAGTGTTAATTTGTCATCTTCCCTGTTAGAAAACTGCATCATATGTCAAGGTGAATTTGCCTGACTTCTGGTCACTGGATCTGGTTGTCTCATGTTATGTAAGACTGAAAAGGCTTCCAGTTTTACTTTATTTCCTAAAAGCCAGAACTATACACTTGTAAAGATCCTTTTTCCCCCTACATGTATGAGTAGATCTTATCTCAGTCTCCATTTTATAAGCTGAATAGGACCGGCTTCTCATCTTAAGAGTTATTTTTAGCAATTTCATTTTATGACTCTTCCTTTGGAAGTGAGGATAGCAGAGCTGCTATGGTAGTCCAGCATATTACAGTAGCACAGCACATCACTGCAGCACAGAAGTACAGCTATTGCAGAAGTAGAACTATTACAGTGGTGTGTTGCTCCTCTGTGCAAAGGCAATATTGAATCTCTCCCCTTCACTTTAATACTCCCTCTCTTTTCCTTGATCAAGGACGAATAGCACCTTGATCAAGGGTGATGCTGATATCCCCAAGGACAGTGTAACACTGAAAGCTGACAGGAAGGTGATGAAGATGGCCATTGAGTAAGCAAAAAAAAGAAAAATAAAATTAGTTTCTGAGTTCTGGAAAAAGATTTCTTGAAAACATTAGGGGTAGTGGGGGAGAAGAAATTCCATTTGTTATTATTATTAAAATGGAGAGTTAGGATGTTTGTATATTACATTTTAAAAAGAAACAGAAGTGAACTACTTGACTGCTACATGTCATTGTGGACCTATTACAACTTCTCTGAAAAGAAATTACAATATTTTAAGATTCAAGGACAGGACAAGGAGAAAATTAAACAGAAGAAATATTCTGACTGCCTCACTCTTCTTAGAGAGAGGCTCAGATCCAAAGGAAGTAAAAAGCTGAATACATGCCACATTTGGTAGCAAAGATTTCAGCAGAGGTAGTTCTGAAAACACATTTGAAACCTGTAAAGTGCACCTACTTACAGGGATACATCTTTAACTCCCTGATGAAGTAGGCAACTTAAAATTTAGATGTAAGGTTCAAAAAAGTTCTGATGTGTCCAAATTATATCACTGCCAAATGGTTTGAAGAAAAGCAGGTTTATGTTGCTAG
Organism: Empidonax traillii; assembly: GCF_003031625.1. Lineage (NCBI taxonomy): Eukaryota > Metazoa > Chordata > Aves > Passeriformes > Tyrannidae > Empidonax > Empidonax traillii. The sequence goes on along the minus strand of NW_020955362.1, from coordinate 356,554 downwards.
AGATATTTCTCAAGATAAATTTTGAAAGTACGGTTTTATTAGTAACCAGTTATATCAGAATAGAGTAAAATATTTTTAAATGTATGTAGTAACTGAGGCAAGCTTATTTGAAGCCATCTATATTTTAGCTTCAGGGAAAACACAGAAAGTCATCGGGCATTGTTACTCTAGAAAAGGAAAAAAAAAATTAAAGACAACCATTTATGATAGGTGTTTCAGAACATATTTATCATCAACAAATGAACACCTATACGAAATGTAAAGAACATGTTTCTCTTCTTTAATAATCAGCAACAGCTAAGTGAAAAGACTATTTCCAGGTTTTAAAAAGTGTATTATGTTGACAATAAAATAGCCATATACATAATTTACAATCATTTCAGGTTGCAGTACAGTATGTTGGCCTAAGTAGATCAAGAAAATTGTTTATTTATGCTGGCAAATTGAATAACTGAATTTTCACTGAAGAGTAAAGTTTCATAATATACAAATGCTAGTTATAGACTTCATTTCTATCATATACCTATGGAAATTAGGTCCTTAACTTATTTTTGCAAACATAAAAATCTTTCCTGCAATCAACTGCCAAAAAACTCCACAACTGTGGTGGGTTTCTTTTTCTCTTTAGAAGAATCAGTATTCTTTCTACCAAAAGAGTAGGGGAGTATAGCTCCTCAGGATTTTGCATTTTCAGTCCTAATGGATGGATCAGAATTCAAACTTATCATCTTGAAAGGATCTGATCTCTGATAGCAAATAAAAGCAAGACAAACCAAAATGATAGAATTGCCTCTGCCATTTAAATTTGAAGCTGATGTGTTATAAGTGTATTCTGACTTCATTTGAGGAGGTAAAAGCAGAAGTCATAGAATTGTAGAATCATAGAATGGTCTGGGTTGTAAAGAACCTGCAGAGATAAAGTCCAACCCCACTGCCATGAGCTGGAACACCTTCAAGTAGATCTAGTTCTCAAAGTCCTATCCAGCCTGGCCTAGAACACTTCTGGAGTTGGGATATTCACAACTTCTCTGGGAATGTCTAGGGAATAAAGTAACCCAGGTAATTAATATTGTGGAGAAGGTATCCAGCAGTGGATATTAAGAGCTGAAACACTATTGTGAGTTGGTTGTGACTAAGCTGCACCTGAATGACACATGGGATTGCTCAAAAATAGAGTTCTTTCCAGTATGACTTCAGTGTTCTGAGCTTATTGAATATGGTCCTGTAAAGTATAAGGTTTCCCTCAGAAAGTTTCCAGTCTGTATAGCACTATTATTCCTGATTCTTTCTGTTTTGCCCCACTGTCCAGAAGCACTTGTTGTAGGCTCTGTCACCCTCCTGACACTATAGCCATTCACATAAATTGAGTTTCTCCTTATTATGTGAGAACCTAAAAACTAGTAGACAACTGGACTGTATAACTAAATATATTTACTCTTATGACAAATCATAACACCATTTAGCCTCACATTTTTCCAACCACACAAATTTTGTGCAGTTCTGCTTCAGAGAAACTAAATTGATTTTTTTTCCTTCATGGTCACTTTCATAAGCAGCAAAAAGATGTATGACAGCAGCCTGTGTTTTAGCCATGGAGACAATCTCCAGTGATATCAGCAAATCTGACAAGCCCGACCCTGAAGGTTACTCCAGTCCCAGCAGACCCAGGAGAAGGTCGATGTGCTATCTTTGGCCTTCAGCTACTGCCAGGGAGACAAGCTACACTTACTGTTTACCAATTTGGTATCTTACAGAAGAAAAGGTAGGTCAGAAACTCTACTTTTTTTCTGTGTATACTCTATTCTTGTCTTACTAAAGAATGCTATTCTTCTCTTCTCTTTCTCTCCTTGCTTTAGTGCAGGGGCTTCTCTGTGTCTGGTTCTGGCCCAGAGGGGACCTATACAGGAGCAACTAAAAATATTCAGTATTCCCTGAGCTGCAAAATTTTGCTCTTGTTCATCTTCCTGGAAATCACAAGACGTAGAATCAAGTTTTAATTTTTAAATTATTAAAATATATATTTCTGTGCAACGGTTCCTTTAGAAAAATTTGAGCTCAGAGGTAAATCCAGAAAGCCCTTAGTACTCAGTTCTAGTTCAAACTTACCTTCCCTCTGGTCTTCTTGAGGGATTATCTTTCCACTGAGAAAGTGTGTATTTCATTGGGGGAATATGCTCTCACTGCCTCCAGCTTCTTTCTTCTTTCACTGCAAAATTCCTGACCCTCTGCCTCTACTCAAAAAATCTCTTTCCTTGAACAGTTTTCCAGATTCTTTCTGAACACTGAGTTTGTTTCTGATACATGCTGCTGTGCCATATGGACACCAGGAAATGTAGAGTAGCTGTGTTTCTAAGAGCCTAAAGGTATTCTGGCTTATGCTGGTAAATCATCTGCTGTTAATGTCTAAGATAAAAGATGAAACTCATTTGCCATTTGCCCCCCTGCTACTGCTGCTGAAATGCAGTTTAAGAAACTACAGGACCCAGAACTTCTGGGTCTATTCTGGAAGGTTTTGGACCTCTTCAGCACTTCACCAGCTTCCAAGAAATGAGTGAAAATTGATGTTGATAAAAAGAGGTGATGGTGCTATTGCAAAAAGTCTCACTTAATCATGTGGATTTTCCTTTTTTTCTTGCAGGACCCTTGGCTTGACTTGACTGGCATAGGTAGGTGTAGGGAATTGCCAGGTGTGACTGCAGCTGGGCACCATTTGACCCTTTCCATTCTTAACTACTCTGACAGCCGGTTCAACAGGTGTCAACAAGACGGAAAATGAGTGAATATTTTCATAGTTACATGTCTTTCTATATTTAAACAGCATTTGAAATGAAAAAAAAGAAAAAAATTTAAGATGACTGGAGCTTAAACAAAATACAATGAAGGAGTTGTAAACAGCTTAAATGAAACCATGCTTGTGTGAAACTAATGGCATTCATGCAAATCATATTTTCTAGTGAATGAAATGAATTTTGACTGCTTCATAGTTTTTGCCTTTGCCCTCAATGTGTGTGTGTGTGAGTGTATCTGGGAATGAGGTACATTCTGTTGTGGTTTACTTGGAGGAGCAGCAAACCATGCCTCTCCATGACTTTAACAGAAGTGAGAACACCAATTACCACATGACCTTCAGAAGGTGATTGATGGGTAGGAGAAGGCAAAGTATAAGGACACGATTAAGTGTTTTGCTTTAGTATGCTCATTAAAACTACATTTCCTTCTTCATGAACTCCCTTTATCCAGAGGAGGAGGGGAAAATCACAATTTTCAGATGTGATTATCTTCTGTCTCTCGTGGAATTAGCACAGTGAGTTGAGTCTTCCAGCCATTGTGGCTAACTATATAATCCTTTTCTAATGTGTTCCTATATTGAGTATTCATTCATTCACCTTTTGTTTATTCTTTGAAAAATAAACCAAGTCTGTAAATGTTTGAGCCAGTTTGATATTGATGTTGGGTCAGGCTTCAGGTTTTGATATTTATCATTTCTTCGGTGAAATGGAACTTTTTAAAGACAGCTGATAAATCACTTTGTCAGCTGAAAAGTGAACCACCAGAAAAAGAATGGAAGTGGTAAAAAGACTTTTAAAAATATCTTATACATATTCTGTGATTTCCTGTAAAAAATGTGGAGCGAATATTTTCAGTAAGCCTCCTTCAGTCCATTCCTGCTTGTCCTCTGAAACTTTTTATGAAGGGTCTAGCATGAAATATATGTGCACATGCCAAGCTGAAAGATAAATGTGGCTCTTTGTTCTCACTCTTTCCTCTGGATAAATACAGTACATTGTAATGGAAATACCTGCAGGACCTGCAGCTCACCTCTACAGGCTGAAGTGAAAAGACTGGTATATCTGGAACAACCAGAACCAACATGGCATTTCTAACAATGGACTAACACCAAAAATTGATGAGTGACATTCCCAGTGAGGTAATTAAATGGCCATTTCATTGAACATATGTCTAAACGACAGAAAGTTCAAAGCATTAAGTTACAGGATTCGTGCAGTATAAAGAGAGGGAGCATCCCTGGGATGGGCACACAGAGTTCATCTGAGACATGTGGTCAGATGATGGAATGCCGCCAGGACAGGGAGGAGGCCACAACCCCTGAGCTGAGGGGTACAGATGTGTCCTTTCATCTGGGCACACTCACATTCATGCAAGGTCAGCTCTGAGGATTTCTACACTATCAAAATGTGAACTAAATGTTTGCTTAAAGCTTAAATGCAGAATCCACTATCCCAGATGTGAATTTGAATGCTATTACTCAATTTGTTTTAACAAAATAATTATACAATGATACAATTGTTCAACATGAAAGCCTTGAAAACTTACTTCTAAATTTGCATATCTTCATGTAAAAATCCCCATCTGTGAGAGGAAGGGGTTCAATATAAATTCAATGCTATTGGCTACATTTCCATATATTATCAAAAAAATGCAAATTCAACGTATGTAAATATTTCCGAAAGATCCTGGAGTGTCTTTCATGATGTTATGAACATAATTGAATTCTACAACAAAGCCAATTTATTCAATTTTGCTGTATTGGACAACAGGTGTCTTTTGTGCATGATGGCAGGTAAGAAAGTCTAATACCTTTACTAATCGTTTCTTTTACATCAGTCACTGCTTTACAGCATGTAATGACTGTGTGATATTTATGTCACTATTTTCAGCAATTTTACCAAAAGCCTGGTGATTGTTATTTTGTAACAGTTGAAAAAGCAGTTCCACTTTACTGGAATCTGACATTGGATTGCTTTGACAATTATGGTGTGTCCAACACAAGCAGGACAAAGACAGGACAAAATTAGAACTGCTGCCCTTCTTTCAATTGCAGTATCATCAATATTCAGCGCTTGAAGTAGTGGGACATGCTGGTTTGCTTGATTCTTGTATTTCAATGCCTTCATAAAGTCAGAATTGAACATTTAAAACCTGAAGGACTAATGGCATACAGAGCCAACATGAGGAATATGTTCAGATTTTATCAATGCACTCTTGACTGATAATGTTACCTTAAATTGTGCAGGTTAACTCTGTTTATTTCTGCTACTTCAAGGAGCTGCTTCAGACCATATCAAGCAGCAGTGGGCCAGCAAGTCTTGAAATTTGGGGCCTAAAGACATCCTGGCAGAGGTGTGTGTGTGTGCCTCATCCCTCTGAGGGAAGTACTGCAGAAGAATGTAGATGCTCACAGTCTAATTCTCATTTACAATTGAGCTCACTCACACACTAATCTGGCTGTTAATATGGAGACTTTAGAGCTTGATGAAGGTGCAGCCACACTTGGTATTATTTTTATTCAGTCTCACCATAAAAATGGAATTTCCAGATCTTTGCCCCGATGGGCAAATGAGGCCAAACTGAGTTCACCTTACTTGCACGACTAACCTCATCATCTCTTCACAACTTCATCCCGTGAGTAGAGGGAAATGATGGCTTTTAAATTTCACTGAACTCAATATAAAGGACTCTGTAGAGGATGAAAGCTAAGGTAGTGTCTCTGTAAACGTTTTCCTGTTTGAGAAATTTTACTTCATTTGTCCCTTTGTGTTCCTAATTTTCCAAACCGTCTTCTTAATAAGGATTTGCCACACATTGACCTCTCATGAGAAGTGCAGCATCTCTGACAGGACCTTGTTTTTGGGGCTTCCCAGCTGTCACCTTCTCGCTGACACTGAGCCTCGACATTCAATTAGTTTTGTCTTTCTTGGAAGTCCTTAAGAGAGAAAAGTAGTAAATTTTCCTGCTCACTTATGAGTATGGTCTTGTTCTCTACATTTTGTTCTGTCTCTCCATGTTCCCTCCTGTTTGGTACTAATGAGGTTCACTGATTTGTTATGTCAAGTAAGCACGTAAGCTCTTCCGAGCACATGTGCCATCTTTTGAGCTTGTATAATATCTGATTCCAGGATGCCAAGTGCAATAGATGCCAAACCCACATTAGTACTACTCATATGTACCACTGCATTCCATACAATAACATTAGCAATAGTCATAATCATACATTTGATTAGTGCTGCATTTTTGTTTTTATGACTATGAACTGTACAAGTGTATTTTTTTTTTCTGTGAAAAAAGCCCTGTGATTTCAGCAGCAAGGTATGCCAATTTCATAATCAGGTAGTTCAATACAAATTCACCATAGAGTCCTGATCATCAAGCAAACCTTTAGCTTTTGATTCTCATGACATGATTCTTTTGTGAGGATATGAATTCTCTGAATACTTAGTTTCAAGGAATAGCTCCTTTTACTGGGTTGCAGGTGATCTGAAAATATAATAATACATTATTCAAACACAAAGCCTCAGTTAGGTTTTCAAGTGTACTATATAACCTTGATTTCAGTTGCTTTGGTTCACTCCATATTTCTTGATGCTCTGTATTCTCCAAAATGCTTCCTCCAATCAAAGAAGAATAAAAACCTTCCCATTTGGCATTAGTTATTCTATTTCTTTCCAAAAAAAGAGGAGCAACCTTGGTAGTGTTCATGCTCTGCTATTAAGGGCTAAGGAACTGTTTCCTTAATCATGTTTTTGCAGACAATGCCTTCATTTCACAATTCCCAAGGAAGATAATGCCATGTTGCAACACATCAAATCCTGGCACACCAGCCATATACCTCATTATCCCAGGTCATGGGATAGAACACAAGCCTGGAATAAATGGATGTCATGAGGCGCAATGTAGGATGTCAGGGATGAGTCCTTGACGTGCAGTACTTCTCTGCAAAATGTAGTGTGATGAAAGAGTGCTGTCTCTTAACTCTCCAGTTTCTAAAGGCAGCAAACTGAAAGTGTGTGCAAAAACATAAAGAACTCCAGAGCTTGCTAACATGCTCCCTTCGAAATCTTCTAAATAAAGGTGATTATCTAGTGAAAACTGCAAGCAGAAATGTTTCAATATAATAGGATCTCATACAATAGGAGCCTCTTCCTGCTTCTCATCGCTCAGGATCCAGGGCATTCAGCTTTGAGAGACAACATCTCTCTCCCTCTGGAAATCATCAAAGTCAGTGATGCACCCTAATTGTCTTTATAGGAAAATTTGACCCTTGCTTGAGGAGGATTGCTTTGTTAGACACCTAAAATAGATGTACAAGCAAATTACACTGACTTGATACAATCCTGCCTTTTATTTCTTGTTTTTGGAGTATATTGGGCTCAAAAATGACTGATTTATTAAATGCGTTGAAATAGTTTACTGTTCAAAAAAAATAAATACAACCTCTAAAAGTTATTTTTATTATGTAAGAACAGAATCTAATGATTTTTAACAAACTAATCAAGATATCTGTGTCAATAATTTACAAAAAGCGTGGCTAACACTTCCTGCAACCTGAATAAAAGAAGGAATTAATTTTTGCAACCAGAAACCATTTTAAGCACTGATACATTCTGAAGTCATTATGGACAAGGTATGCATAACCGAGGGACTGAACTGCAATAAAATAAAATAGCTTATTCTTTGGGAAAAAAAAAATACCAGCTTTCCCAGGGAAGAAAAAAAAAAAAAAAGATGATACAGGGCTCCTCCATCTCATGTTCTATTCATCAGCCTTCCATTACCTCTGGCATTCTTGGGGCATATTTCTATGGTGTTGTCTCCAGACTTGAAATGCATTGTAATATTTTGATGGTACATATAGTGTTCTAAATCCTGTAGGCAGCATTCATTCTCTCAAGGTGATGCAGCTAGAAGGCAGGAGGGTTTGCTATTTGTAGAAACAAAAACAAGAAAGAAAAGGATCACTCAGAGCAGACTCCTCTGAGCGTTAAAGTATTTTGTGCAAGAACCCCCAAAATTAAGCTTTTCAGCTTGAATGAGCCTATAATTTTTAAGCTGTTTCACTGAAGCCTGAAGTACAAAAATGAAAGCAAATTCTAAAACACTTTTGCTTTCTGGGATTTATTTTTGTAGCTATTACATGAATTATTTAAACCTATTAGATAAAATGGAGTAGAGTGAAGAGGGTTCACTTGCTGTTCAGTGCTTTCCATAGAAGGGATTTGAAACTACCTCCCAAAACAAAAGTGCAGTTCTTTTGCAGATATACGACAGCGGAGTGTAAAGCCCCATAAAAGCTGCAGTTACGTGCTTGTTTGCACACTGCTTTCTCCTGAAGCAAAAATGTTTGGGCTACAGTTCTCTGCTTTACAAGCCTGCTTCATTTCTCAAGGCCAGAAACCATGCAACCAGTAATGCTCTTGCAGAACACCAAACATGAGCTGATACCACCTTCTCCTCCTCCCTGGCATGCAAGAAAGGCATTTGTCTGGTGCTCTGCTTCTTCCAGGCTCCTTGCTGGGGCTCAGCTCATGGTCACAGAAGCTGTGGGAATACCCCTGAGCCCTAGAAGGCTGAGTTCTCTACATGCAGCACTGAGTAAGGCATTTTGGGATTACCGAGTATTATACCAATAGAAGAGGCCTGTGTGCACACAGTATGAGTCTGTTTGTCTTCCCCAAAATTTACTGGTGTGACTCATGGCTGGTTTTCCCTGTACCATTAATGGCATAATTGAAATATTTTTCTAGTGGTCAATTTAACATACTTTAAACCCAACAGTAAAATGAGAGGAATGGCAATTAACTCCCACACACATTTTGTAATTTTTAACATCCACAGGCTGAGCAGAATATATTCTTGTTTGCTAAAGGTATTGCAGATTGCTGGTGCACACCACATCACTGCACTCTCCTCATGGCTCATGCAGGATTTCAATTGGCTGTGGGCTGTGTCTGGAATGGGATCAAGTTCTGTGTGTTGCTCAAGCCAACACAGAAGAAAGGTTGGGTAAGGTAAGATAAGGTAAGGTAAGGTAAGGTAAGATAATAAACATGAAAGGACACATGGAAAAGAAATATTATTAGTGCAAAGCAAGAAAAAAATATTTAGGAAAAACACAGGATGATACTCTATTGATAGATGGAAAAGCGCTGATCCTGTGCAGAGGGATGAATGAAGAGGACAGACAGATGAAGTGAAAGACAGTGGAATAAACTACTTGGGTTGATGCAGAGAAGGGATCATGACTGTTGTGAAGCATGTGCCGTAAATGAGAGGCTGAAAGTGTCCCACTGCCCTGTCTTTCATTACATGACAGCACTTGGTGGTTGCAGAGGAGCGGCCTCACAGAGAATGCTCACAGTAGTCCTCACTCCAGAGCTGGCCAGTCCCAGGCAGAGCTACAGGCATTTCAAACATTAGAGCAGTATTCATTGTATTTGTCAGAGGTCTCAGTAGCCAGATCTGTGGTGGGTCAGTCAGCCTTGTCACACAAGTGATACTTCTGATGATTGAGCTGTCGCTTTTGATCCCTGCTAAGAAAGTTAAAGTTCAAGCTGGCGCATTGATAGTCTGAAGAGTAACTCTGTCATTTAGGGAATAACCCCAGTTTCTGCATCAGGGACATGTCTGTGACACCATCTGTGACTGAAGACATTTAGAATACACGTATTTCAGAAATCCCTCCCTGAGACTGACTGTTTAAGTTACACATGATGCAGTATATAAAGTACTATTCTGATGTAATTTCGTGGAAGACTATGCAAACTAAGGGACTTGAATTGCATCTGATTCTTTAGAGTTGCTGGCAAATGAATCAAATCTGGGCTTCCGTCCTTCCACACTTTTTCAACATTGTCCAGCTCAATGACGCACAAGCATGTTTGAGACTCCTCTCAGACTGTTATTTGGGTACAGAAAATTGTAGTTTATGCTAGTGAGTGATGTGCTAATATGGCCACACACCTTTAGTCTGCATGTGAACCTATTCAGACACGGATCCAGACTCTGTGTAGGACAAATTTTAATTGGCTCCCAAAATTTCCTCCTATGTCAGCAAGGTTCACATGAAGGATGGATGTTAATGGGAGCTTTATATAGCAGTTTTGCTGGGTAAAGAATTTCACCTAGTGATATTATGGTAGCTTCTTGGTTTATCTTAAAAAAAGGACAGAGGACTTTTTATTTTAAAAAGTGAATATTAATATACTTTGAAATACCTCTACTGGAAAGTATTTTTTACTGCTAGATGGAGTGATTATAGCACTTTAAAAATCAATCACTGTTCCTCTTTTAAAAGGTTCTTTGCATTTACCAAGCTGATGAATAACCTAATTAAATTCAAAGGAGTTAAAAAAAAAACAAGTTCAGAAACTGAAGCATGTTGAAGTGCTATTTTGGGGAACACAAAATATGACTATGTCAAAAGCCTGTTTGGTGAAGCAGCATGTGATGAAAATTGTCTTACTCAATTGAGTCTGCTCCCTTTGCATCTCTCATAAAGCTCTTGAATGAAGAACGGCAGTGCTGTTCTTTGAGGATCAGAGTTCCTGTTTCATCCTCACCTTTTTCACTTCCAATAGTGATGTAAGACAGGAAGAAATTATAAATGCAGTAGTGTAAATTACTGCATTCCATTTTTATTCTTTGTGGAATTATGGATACATAATCATTTTATTTCTTATTTTATTGTCCAGGCAGAGCAGAATTCTTGCATGAGGCACTGCAAGCACAAAGTGGGAAAAGTTACTTCAGTGTAAAATATCCATGAGAAAAAGTAAAACAATGGGGAGATTTAAGGGATAGTACTGCATAGCTACAACTAAAATACTTTAATGTTTGTATCTTTAATGATGTAACTAATGTATAGCTTTTTATTGTCTATTTTGACTTACTGGGTTTTATATTAATTTATTATCTATATTTATGAGAATTTATGTCTTTCTTCTTCCTAAAGCTTCAGCACAGTGAAACAACAGAAAGGTGCTACAGACATTTACATTTGCTTACTCTAAACTTCTACTGAAGCCTTTTTTTTAGTTTACCAGGCTTGTTTAGCTTTCAAATACAAGAGCAGGAGATAAAATTTCCTTAAAAATGGTGAGTAGACCATTAAGAATTTAGGTAATCTTGCACTTGGATACTGAAGAAATAAATTCTCTTTTCTGCACATGGATTGGTTGTTTGCCCGCCTTCCATGCAACGCTTGTAGGAACCTGCACAATACCTGGGGGTATTTGTTTTCTATCCCGAATTTGAAAAGACTGGCTGCGAAAGAAGAACTTAGGTAGAGAAAATGATAGAGAAGAAAATATGTGGTTAGAAAAAAACATACCAGACAGACAAATAGAGATAAGGTCCATCACTCACCTACCCCTCAGTGGGTAGGTGAGTGATGGAGTTGAACGTGGGCTGGGACAGAGACTCACAGCATAAAAGTCAGAGGTAGTGCAGCAAGGGAGGAAAGTCAACAGACTGAAAAAAAAAAAAAAAAAAAGAGAACTGCAGACAGACACAAAGTGCCAAGTCTATGAAATGTAGACAAACATAGAAATGTTGGTAAAGAGCTTATTAGACCAGTCTAGTCAGAGAGAAAGGAAGAAACAGCAGGCATGGAAGAGTAAAATACAGCTCTATGTTGGCCTTAAGTGTGGAGTTCCACAGTTGAAAGCAAAGATCAGGTGTCAGCTAATGTGAGGAAAGGGAGAAAGAACTGAGCTACAGTGATAGGTCTGTGGTTTTTAAACACTGTGCTCAGTGCTATGTGGGTTGGTTTTTCTTCAAACTGTCATGTTGTGAGACGTTCAGGATTACCCTTTGGAGGAGAGAGAATGAGAGAATGAGAGCTTACTCTGATTTTCTAGTTGTAGCTCAATGCTTTAGCAAAATAAATGGAAGAATTTCAAGTAAAAAGAAAGCCACTAGCAGCTTCTTTTCTTGTTTGGATTCCTTTTTTCTGGCACGTACTGGAGCTTGACATCACTTTCTCTTTGCTTCCAGATGCATTAGTGTGCACTTTTCTATGAGAATAGCGTCATTGGCAGGTTTCGATTGACTTCTGCTACTGACTGACTTAGAAAGTGAAGCCTTTTGGAGGAGATAAACTTATAAGTAGCTCCATAAAAATTTCTACTTGTCTCATTTTTTGTGTTATGCAGAGGTTATCAGGCAGCCAAAGTTCAGTCATCCTCCAGTGCAGTTCACAGCTCAGGAATATACAGGTGCCAGAAGAATTTATTGTAGAGTGGCAAAGCCTGATTACAGTGCATGAAAGGTCCGTCCATTGACAGCACACAGAATTTGGAGTTTCCAAAAAGCATCTCACAATGAAAAGCTGAAACCTGTGACAAACTTAACAGGTGCATATGCTAACTTTTTTTATTTTATAAAATTCATGTGTCTGAAAAAAAATATCAATCTCCTAGCCATTTTATTTAGACATGAAAGTTGTTAGTCAAATCCTCCTTTTACTTTTTGTTTTTCTTCTTCTTCTCTTCCATATTTACTCTTTGCAAATCAGTAGGCAATGATTTTGGTCTAGTTCTGACAACACAGCCTGCTACCAGGAGCTCCTAGCAAATGGCTGATGTGTCTCCATTGAGTAGTGAGTATGGTTGCACATTTAGTCAGCTGAATTTTGGAAATTTGCAGCACCTGTTTTTGTTCTTATATGCCAGGCCATGTTTGCAAAGCTGTGTGAGGGTAACCACATGAACAGAATGATTTTCATTTCCCACTACTGCTTTGTGCTGATCCCGCAAGGTGCCCTCGTAGCGTGTATGTGCAAACAAGATAGACATAATTGTTAAGGAATGGTTAGTGAGAGATGCCTCTGCCCAACCTAAGGTACAAATGAGACCACATGCCAAAGTAAATAATATGGATTTATTTACAATGTATGTGAGGTAGAGAGATAGAAAGAAATAGAAACGAGAGGGAGGAGAGAAAGAGAGAGATATCAAGCAGAAGATAGTCCCCACCCATGGATCCATCAGCGTCCTTTTGGTCCTTCTTCACCCTGAGACCTTCAGTGGTGCAGGTCCCAAGGCCATGCAAAACTTTTTTCTATTTATACATTTTAGCAAAGGAAATAAACACTCACTGGCTACACAGATCTCTTATTCTATTGACTTGAATTCTGTTGGTTAAATGACTCCCTGACTTCTAATGCTAATTAGTCCACATGCTCAGTCTTTCTCTTCTTTTGAGTTGTTGGGTTGCTTGGGTTGGTGGGCTGTGAGTCGGTGGTCTCAGTCTCCCCGTGCCAGCATTACCTTTTACCCAGCCAGAGCTGATTTCAGCACAGTTGCTGAGTTGGCTTTCCTTGTGGGCAATAAATTCTGCATTCTTTGCATGTTCAGTGATACAACCTTCTCCTCAAGCTTTGTTAACCTCCCCCTAGGTCTGACATAACACCCAGAAAATAATGCCACCTTTATCTTGTCACAAGTTCCCTCTTTTGTGGCTTATCTTACAGTCCAAGTTCCAGGTATGCACAGAGACATATTCTGTAGGGATTCGGTGGTTGCTGGTGATTGCAGATGCCATCTGTCACATAACCTGGGGTAATCTTTGTTTGACTGGTGATATACATATGAGGAGTTGCTTCTTTACACTGTTTACCACAGTGGGAATTTTTGTCTGGATGTGTTAACCAGGATGAGCCAAACACATCTCGCCTTTGCCAGGCCAGGAGTTAGTGTCATCCTGTCTGCTCCCTTCAGTGCTTATCTCACGGCAAAGTGCTTTTGTGGCCTTAGCAGCATTTGAGAGAGGCCACTGTGCTATTTAAGTCCTTACAATAATGCTTTTCCATATTTAACTTTAAAAGGTATGTGCTGGTTGACAAAACTGCCTCTGCTTTATTTTTCTTTCAGCTTGCTTCACTTGCAAAACCTATGCTCTGTGTGCATAAGGTGTAAGTGATCTCTAGCTTTAGTTTCAGACATATAAAGATCCCCCACAAGGTGCCCAGTTTCATCACAACACTTTGATTACTCAGCTCTTGAGTGGAAAACCTCATCCCTCTTGAAACTCCCAAACTGCACACTGCTGAGAGCCACAGCAGTGAACTGCAAGGCCACCTAGCAGTGATAAGTTTCATTGGATACTTGTCTGGATATTTGGACTTCCAAGTTTCTGAATGTTCAGTACTATATTCTCTTGTATTGAATTTAGTTTTACATTTTTAAAAGCAAGGTTATGTTTAAACATAATTATGGCTGCCAACCAACCTTCTCAGTGCGAGTGGGAGAGTTTGAGAACTAATAGTACGTGCTGCCATTTACACCAGAGCAGGATCTGTGCCAGGGAACAAGCAGGACAGTTGCTGCCCTTGCAGGCAGAGGAGCTGGGGACAGAAGGTGGCAGTGAGGCAACACCCTGACCTACCTGTCGGAGACCCACAGGTCTCAAAGAGGAGCAGAGCAGGGACAGTGATAGTCCCCCAGGTCAGACGAGATTTCAGATGGCCATGGCAGTTCACTGCAACGAGTCAGTGTCAAAGTCAAGATGGGAAGCCAAGTCAACACAGCAAGGCCAGGCTTTATGTGGTACAAGACTGAGCACTGCCTTTCCTGGTTGAATAGCTCAGGCGGAGACAGAGGGTTAAGCTTAAAGTTCAGTTAAGCCTGGGCTTAAAAGCAGATACCAAGTTAAGGGATGGGTACCGCTGTCTCTGACCCACCTCCTTCCCAGCCATTGACTCCCAGGTGACAGAGCTGGGCCATACTGGACCTGTCTTGAGCATGGGCAGCCAAACCCAAGGAAGGTGAGAAGGTAGAAGTGTCTATTTGTCCATGCAGGGACATGAAGCAGATAATGATTTGGAGAAGCTCACAGTTCTGCTCCCAGATCATCACACCAAGCTACTGTGGCATCCTCTGCTTCCTACCCTGCCTTTTCTTCCCATGAAAAATTCACTGTGGGTAGTGAATGGAGGAAATGCTACTAGAGTTCTTATCTTAATGTGCAGTCTAGACATGGCTGGATAAGGACCTGCCACCTGCCACTGGAAGACAATCTGGCCTTCATTGTTTAGGCATAGAAATCAAGGAGTAAAGTGATATAAGTGCCCACTGATTTTTGTCGCGCATTCTGAAACACTCAGATTCTAGTATTTCAAAGTTGTTACAGTTCTGCAGCCCATAACATGCAGGTATGGAGGCCAGTTTCATAAAAGTTAATGTGAGAGGCTGTTGAAACAAGTCTGGATTGCTAGCCAGGGAGTACTTTTCATGAAATCATCACAATACTTGTTTTAGTTTCTCAGTCCAGTGTCTGTTTCTAAAATGAAACCACCACACCCATTTTGGAGGGTGCAGAGAACCCTGCAGTTCCCACTATCCAGCGCTTTGTACAGATAACATCTTTAGCAACTGCAATAATCAAATTGTAAAGCCTTACTGCTAAACTGAGCACGTTTGGTAATTTTCTAAATTATTTAAATCTGTACAGAACCTTCTGGGAAAGAAAATACGCTCTGCTAATAAATTTGAAGGTTCTTCTTTATGGCATGGGAGCATTAATGCTCTTCACAATATGCCCTTAATACCAGAAAGACAAAGAGCTTGTCCCCAGTCTCATTCTAACCTGAAATCTTGTAAGAAACAAGAAATTTCCAACCTGAGGAAAAAATTAGTCCAAAACTTTGATTAATCATTAGCAACATTTTAAATAACTGGAAACAGACTCTTCTAAAGGAATGTGTCAGGAAAATTGAACTGTAGGAGGTACTGTCAGTTATGCCTACGATTTCTTACACTCAACTCTTATTGGAGATAACCCTATATAAAGATCTTAAAACATGATTAGTATGAGCACTGCGCCTTCCTAATACTTTTCCTTATTTGAGCCTGATAATTGTCCATTAGATCACTCTTACTACAGTTAATAATATCCACCTTTCCTCACAAGGTTCACTTTCTTTGCAGTTAAGTTTTAGGTCAAGTTACAGCTGTTTTTAGTGTTGTCTTAAAGGTCTAGTAACAGCCTAGTCTTTGTTTCTGGTGTCTTGGGACATGCAGATAACATGTATGTCTTGGACTACATCCAGGAGGAAATGCTATTGAGACCTTTTACCACTACCTGAGTGACCCTTCTGCACATATCTAGATATTAAGTGTTTGAAGTTAGGCAAAATTAATCCCATCTCAGTTGCAGTTACTCACTATTACCCTCCTCACTATTAGATGAAGGGCAAAGAAACATGAGCAATTCCAAAAATCTCCATCTTTCTTTGAAGGTGTCATCTGACACTTTAATGTCGATCTCCAAGAGTAGCGAGGATACTATCCTGAATCTAAATTCAAAGTAGGCAAATCCGAATCTGTGCAAACAAATAAACAGAAAGTTAAAAGTCCAGTCACATCTGCCACCTCTGAGGACTAACTGAGTCTAAAAACTATGTTGTCATCCAAGGCCATAACTATATGAAGGAAAAGATCTGTAAGGCATCTGTAAACATAACATGTTCATTTTTTTGTTTAGAATTCTCTTTAAAAGTTAAGGTTGTGATTTCCCCCTCGTGCAGCCTAAGATTTTCTCTTTTTTATCAGTTTGTAGAAAACTGATTCAAAAACAAAAACCCTTATGGATCTGAGGGAATATCAGGTCTCCCTTTCTTAGCATGTTACATATTGATTCTTATGAACTGCTGGCTTTTGCCGCTGCTGGAGGAGCCCTTCATTTGCATCCTTCAGTAACAGTCTGATAAATAACAGAAAGTCCTTCTTTCCCATCAGCTCTTCCAACTGCTTCAAGCCAGATGGAGCGTTCTCTTTCTGCTTCTCCCGCCTTTGGTTTTGGAAATGCAAAACTATTTATTGTTCAGCAGGAAGCCACAGCTTGTCTTTCTCTTCTCATCCTATTTTGTATCTCCTGCTGCTGTAAATAGTTCCAGACTATCACTAGGACTTTTCTTCAAAGCTTCTCTGAGCCTACGGAGAATGAGTCTGACCCAAGTTTTCTCAGTTGCTCGGTTGTCCCCGAGGATACCAGCATTACCACTGTCCACTGCAATCCCAGCAGTATCTATTCATCTTATTCTAAAATAAACATCTAGAGCAGATAAAAGTGTCAAGGACCTCATCCAACCATAACACTTGGGGAAGCTGGAAGCAGCAGCAGAAACATTGGCAGCTGCGCCTGTAACCTCCAGGAAGATGGCATTGCTCTGGTCACTCCTGCTTCACATTCAGAGGGTTTTCATCTAAACCACACAGGCTCAAGCCTGTTTATTTCCATACTGTTATTTAAATAAAGTTAAAATTCTGCAGAATCTGATAGCACTTGTTTGGAAGAATTGAGGTTAGAGAGGAGCTGTTTCGTCAAGTCTTACATATTTAGTAGCTGACATATTCTACTATATTTAGCTTGTGTACTGAAGAGCAGATAGCTGATTATGCAACAAACTGAACTTTTTCCGGCCTCTTTGCAATGAGCAGGGCATTTAGCAACCTGATTACAACTGTAAACAGTTAATAATTATTGTAATAAGGACTGTTATCATTAATCTAGCATTAAACTCCTGATATTTTCAAAGCATTTTCCAAAATGCTGGAGACTTGTAACACTCCTGTGAGTTAATTAAGACCTAACATTCTTATTTTGGGAAGGATCTGAGGATTAAAGGCCCCATCTGGAATGGAATGGAATGGAGATGATATTGACTCAGGTTTTAGTTTTAACATTAATAATATTTACAGTAATTGAGTGCTTAAGCTCATAACTTATGGGCTTTAATACAGTAACCGCAAAGTTTATACTAAGCTACTGCTGGCCTAACTTTTCCAGAAGTTTCTCTTGCTATTTATAATGAAGACACAGTTAAGCCCCCTGCTAATGAACTTATAAATCCTACTAATGTAACATTTGTTAAATATCTGAGATAAAAGAGGAAGGTTGGAAGAAAATCATGCAGCAGAAAGCCATTCAAGTTTTTCAATCCCCAGTTAATGGTGATCCAACTATATAAGTATCAGACATAAGGGATTTTTTTTAAGAACAGTATTTTTGTCAGTGTTTAATTTCATGTAGTTGGCACTTTCTAAAGATTACTGAGGAAATGGGTGGCATCAGGGCTTTGACATATGAAGAAATTTCTCCAAATACCCAGGCCTTTCATCTCTCAGTATTCTTCTCTAAAAATTAAATCTTCATCCTTCAATGAAAGAATGAAACAGATTTCTGAAGCATCATTAGTGTGCTCTTTATAACTCCACAAGTAAATCAGGAAAGATGCCTCACAAGACACAAACATCTTACATGCTTTGGTTTTTCTCAAAGTGCTCAGTATTGGTACTATGCTGTACTGTTCTTCTTTTCGTGATCAGTCTTTTTGTAATGTAATAAATTAGCATGGTAAAAGAATGGCTTTGACTGGTTAACTGTGCAGGAAATCACCTGTTATTAGTCAGCAACATTTCATAATACTATGTTTGTGTATATAGCACTAGGTGAATTGTTAAAGTAACATAAAAAGTCAATAAGGAAACCTGCAGTTCTTCTTCCCAATTTCACAAAAAAACAGTATTCCCACTTGAAATAGAGAAAAAAAATACAAAATCTGTAGCCGATTTTATTGACTTATTATTGCTTGATTCATTCATGCTTATAAAAGGTGTGGGCATAGCCATGGTAAGCCTTCCAATATTCACCCGTTTAAAAACCGCTAAAGTTAGTGCTCATTAATTAATGTACATTTCATCATCTGCTGAAGTGTCAGCCCTGGGGAGATGAATGAATTTATATTCTGTATTCCCTAAGGAATCACACATTACCTATGCATTACCACACACTGGAGACAGCAAGGCAGGTTGGTTTTATGGGAAACAAGCTGTATCTCCCAAGACAGTAGCATTTTGTGTTTGAATTAATGTATGCTTGCGTAAGTAGTACTGCATGCAAAAATAATTGATTACTTAAGGTTTTCTTCAGATAAAGACACAAAGCCTTTCACCTTCTTTCTCTGATTTATTGACATTTTGATGTAACTTTTAACGTGTTCTTTTACATGTTCTTTCCTCTTTCAGTAAACCAACTGCCATTATATTTTGACACTCTGTTTAACCATGACTAAAGTAACTTCAGATTCAGTACTTCCATTGTTTCTTCTTTAAACATTGATATTTCATGATTTTGTGCAAGCCACTCCTCCAAAGGAAAATAAATCAGAGTGGTAAAAGAATTGCCAGAATGGTAAATGAGTGGTAAAAAGAATTGCTCATTTTTCATGTGATTCCATACTACCTTAACCGTGTAACATCACCTATCAGGCTGTAAGAAGGCAAAAGCATGGCCCACCAAATTAATGATTAAACACTATATAACTCCTTTCCCTTCAGCTTTCCAGTCTCATTCAGCCTCAGAGGAAAAGAAGTTTTATGCTCTTTTATTTCTACAGTTTTGTGGGTTTGGTGGTTGGTTTTTTTTTTTCCCCTCAGAGCAAGTCTTGGGATTCAGAGAGCAATGGACTAGCTTGCTGATTAGTTTCTTCAGTTTTAATATCTCTAAATTTTCTGACTAGGCAACAGAAGACATCAGATACAATGGCTGAAGTCCTGACTACTATGTGACATTAACTGGGAAGCTGACATTACATCAGCTCAGATCAGGAGGAGGCATGGAAGCTTACTTAAGCCTCCAAGCTCCAGCTCATGCAGCCACTGTAACTACCCAGTGGCTGAGCTATGGTCACTGTCAACAAATGTGCCCCAGTTCCAGACAAATGTGATGCAATAGGATTTAACTTAGCCCACTGTGAAGAAGGATAGCAGCAAGTTACTTCCTGCACATTTGTCACAGTCTAGGAACGTGTGCACCAACAGCTCTTGCTTCTCAGCAGTACGCACTAACATTTTACCCTGCAGCAATCTGGTCATGTATCTGAGCCTAGTGCAGAAAG
Source organism: Empidonax traillii (assembly GCF_003031625.1). NCBI lineage: Eukaryota > Metazoa > Chordata > Aves > Passeriformes > Tyrannidae > Empidonax > Empidonax traillii. Next base: position 336,858 of record NW_020955362.1, on the reverse strand, counting down.
CAGTGAAGAAAGTGCTACAGGTTGCTGAGAAGAAAAGAGAGAATATTTTGTCATAGTCGTAATGTGATTGGAGTATTGTTAGAGGCATTTGTCATACCCCATTTGGCTTCCAATGCACACCTTCGCAACAGTGTTCAAAGGCGTAAAAGTTTTAATTAAAGACTGTTATGTAAGTGAATGACCACTGAGAGCATTCAGAATTCTCTGGGTGACAACTCTGTTACTTAGGGCAGACTGCTCTGTTATCAGTTAGTGAAAACATTAAATTTATATGAAGATTGTATATAAGTTAGCTAGAAAACCATGGATCCATTTGGGAAGTCACTATCTAAGCAGCTTGCTGAGATTAAAACTCAGTTTTGCATAATCATTTGATACATAAGCACTAGCAGATCCAGAAACTTTATCCATCTCTGGATTACTGTTATTAGTCAATTTTAGTCTGTTATGAGGATCTCAACACACACATTAATCAACACAGACTACCACACTTTAGTATCCTCTTGCTCATCGATCCATTTTTCAGCCAGTAGGCCTGTTATGAAAAGTGCTATATTACATTTAAACTTCTGTTCTATTTTAGCTTAGCACAACCCACTGCCTTTTGTTCACATATGTGGCAGAATGTCACTATGGTAATAACTGTGCTATTTTTTTCAGCTGTTTTAATGGTATGTTAACCTTTACTGCAAGCTAAAGATTTGCGGTGGTACTATTTCTCACATCTGGAACATATTGCCTACTGAGGTTTGTATTGTTGATTCAATTCCTGATTATAAATCAAGCCCTAAATTTTATTTGTTCTCCTCGGTTTTCACTGAATGAACTAAATTTGTGGGTTTGTACTCTTTATGTGTAATTTTCCTTAAGACACCCTGTGAAAATCACTATCCAAGAACAATTTGTGTTGTATGGTGTTATTAAGTATTCTCTTTTGAGTTGTACTGTGAAAGAACTGTATAATTCATTTTGTTATAGCTTCTCAAACAAATATATTTAGCTAAAATATTTTTGATTAAAAATTGATGTGTCATGAAGCTACTTCCCACTGATTTTAAGTGAACACAAATATGATAAACTGGAGGTTTTTTGAAAGATGTGTTTATCTCATGTATTTTCTTCAGACTGAATTTAAAAGGGCTTCCGCTGGCAAAACACTATTTCAAAGCTACCACATGTAATTTCCTATGGCAGTATTTCTACAGAGATCAAGATTTTAGAGTTAGATCATCAATAACTTCCTAGTTGTGGCAAGTGAATCAATTTCCTTTTCTTTCACTTTAAATTTTAGTATTACACATCACAGCATGGACCACCACGGTATGCAGTAAGGACTAAAATATTCTGTTGGTAGGGAGGCAGTGTGAGAACTGCTACTTAAAATTAAAAAATCCCATTTTTACGTCAAACCAGAATGTGATCGTGCACTGCTACTTCGCAGTTCCCCATAACAGCAGTCCATAGTAAATGACTGCTGCAAAAATATGGTTGACTGGGTTTCTAAACAGATTTTAACCAAACTGCACTTCCACAGGAATCACCTCTGGTGCATTAGAATTCTAAAAGGTTTTTCTGCTGGAGTAAAAACTTTGGTGTTTTTGGAAAACAGATGTTACAGAAGTTGCCTTTAATACTTTGCAGAGGGATAGCTTTGTCTACAGAACTGCAGTCAAATTTTACTCTCTGATCCATCTGATCAGCTTTCATTTATCTTCATATTATTGGCAAATGTATATACAGGCTGATTTAATTTCACTGTGTCATAGCTTACACTGACAAATTAAGAACTAATTCAAATAAATCCTATACATTCCCTTCTTTAATAAGCGTTAAATTTGAATCCAAATGCCATCAGGAATTCAGAACATCTCTAGATCTCAATATACACTGCAGTTCCACTGAAAGTAATTATGGTACTGAATCAAATCCAAATGGAAATACCCGTCAAAGTGGGCAAGGGAAATTTAGAACTGGATCTGAGTTTATGTAACCCACACCTGTCTTTAACTGTTGAAACTGACGTTACAACCATTCCTTCATTAATTGACATATCCAGGGCACAGCAAATCTTGAGATCCTCTGTGAAGCTGTACTATAGTCCAGTTTTAAATTGTTTTTAAAGGAATTGTTTTTCTGAGTCACTGAGGTACAATAGTATCTCTTCTGCTCTTGTCACTGACTCTTTCATCAGCTCCTCCCTGGTTCACCACTCCTCAGCGTCATATCCTGTCTGCTCTGCAGTCCTTCCACTTCTCAGTCAGCATATCGCTGGCATATATTTTTATTTTTCCTACTTTTGTGGAATCCTGCTTCATAAATGTGTGTCTACTCTTCTGCCCAAATACTGAGTGGGAAGGGGTGAGGGCAGAGCACAAACCTAGAGTGAATAACTCAGAAACCAGGCTTGCACCTCAATTTTCTGTTCCTAGTTCATCAGTTCTTGTAAATTGGATATCTCCTGTATATCTAATGGACTGAAGAATGTACTTTTGAAAGCCTTCAGGAGGAGGGCCCTATCTGCCTAAATTTTTAGTGCAAGTTAAAAGCCTTCGTTGTGTGCATTTTGTGTTGTGTTTTGTGACAATCCGGATAGAGACATAGGATATTGTTTAGGCTTGTACTTCCTTAGCTTAAGATGACTAAAATTGAATTTTCTTTCTTCCTGTACCTCTTTTATGTAATTGTCATTGACATTTTAGATGTACTTTCAGTAATTCAGATTTCCAGCTGTGCAGTTCTCTGACCTGTCTTAGGCTTCTCATGGGCAGCTTTACTTTTTGGACATCCTTCAAAATCCATCGTTTTCTTTACATCTCCACCAGCAAAACTTCATGCTATTTTTTCTTCTTCTAGTCTTTTCCAAGTTTACAGTCTCCAGAGTCTCTCACTGAACGTTTTCTTCTTATAATTGTTCCGCTTGCAACATTCATTCAATTCTGCTCTAGACTACAACTGACATGAGTTCTGAGATCCTGGATTGGGTCTTTATCTGTTGCAAGATAGAACACTAACTCTGCTCTCTCCTGTTGGGACAAGCCATGCTGTTGCTGTGTAACAGTGGGTCTTCTCCTCATTCAAGTGTCCTTCTGCCTTATACTCCCTATATGTGGTTCTCCATCCATTTTCCTACTTTGTTTCTTTCTTTACCATTTCTTCCCCTTTTGGAGGTTTTTCCTGTAGCTTTAGTTTAAGGTGGTGGAGGTGTGGAATATGCAGAATACATGATGGCAGAACCTCAGCTGGCCTGGCAGGACCCTCTTCCTGTCTCCACTGACTATGGAAGGAGACAAAGGCGGCAAGCCTCTGTTGAGTCAGTCACCTACTGTGTTTTTTATTTTTCCCTCTATTAGTGGTTTCCTTACAGTGCATAAAGAAGCATGTCTCCCTATAACTCCAGCCTTCCAATCAAAGCATGATTCCCTGGGTCATTGCCTAGTGGATAGGGGCAAAAGTATTTTCAGGTTGGATTGCTGTGGAGGGCAATTTATCCTTTTAAGGGTAAAAGTATATTGGTAGTTCTGGCTCTTGTACAAAACGTTCTCATGTGTTTGCTTCAAATTGTATTTTTCACATAGCTTTTATTTCTACAAGTAAGATTTATTTTTAATATCAGAGCATTCATGTCATGAGATGGTTTTTAACCTCTCTAGGTTCTATGTTTAAACTGCACTGAGAATAATATTTTGAGTAAAATATTTGTCTTAGACTTGAATGACAGAGGAAATATTAATGAAAGATTCTGCACCACAAGAGCTGCAGAGAATGAAACGATCTTTATAAAACACATTTTCTGTCCTGGTCACTTGAACACTGAATTATTATTCTACCTCCCTAGCAGTGTCCCTTTTTGTCCTAATTACACTTTTAGTTCCCAGGAGAGGGTCACACTCATTCATTCTAGCATGTGTCTGTTCTAGTGGACTTCCACTCCACATAAAATAGCTTGAGCTGATCAGTCATTTTCTCCAAGAAATTCATTATACATCCATGCATCTTCAATGTCTCAGTGACCAAAAATTCTGGCCTTGTTGAATTTGTATTCTGTCTGGGATACTACTGACAGGAAAAGCAACAGAGGACTTTAGTTACCTGCGTCTTCCTCTTTGTTCACAAAAATCACCTCTCTCTCGTCACTGACAGGTATTACCAGTTCAATACGGAGAGAGTGGTCCACGTAGTATTTATATTCAAGGTTAAGGATGAATAAATAATGACAAGACTTACAATACGATCTCTTTAGGTTATTGTTCTGCCACTGCAGAATTTTATTTCTTTCACACAAAACTTGTAATGCTTGCCCTGTCTGACTTCATATGATGGATTACTCAGAGTGAAAAATTATTCAGTGGTAACACCTCGCATCACTCCAGTGCAATCTCACATGAAGATAAATGCTTCAAGTGCACTGAGCTCAGACTTGTAGAGCAGAGAGATTGAGGATGTTCAACAAAAACAAAAGACGACATGAAGGGGCTTTCAAAAAAAAGATGAGAGCAGAAGTTTCCAATAGGATGTTACAGTGCTCTGAAATAAGGGAAAAAGCTTCACTTGTGTCTGATCAGTGGTCCTTGCAGTCTGCAAATGAAAAGAGAAGAAACTTGACTGTAAGACAGTTTTATTTGAGGAGTGAGGTAAGGTAAATCTAAATACTAGATATCCAGTTCCCTGGCAAAGAGACTAACAGGGCTGACTTAATCCAACTTCCTTAAGATCTCATCACTGGAAGTTTCCTTTACGTGGATAGCTTCCAATAGAGACTTTCCATGTTTGCTCCATTGGGTTTATGGCATGCCCATCTAAAGCTGGTGTCAAAGATCTTGGCCTTACAGACAAGTAACAGCCTAGGTTTTGTAATGTCTCCTGCAGTTCCTTCCACTTCTCCAACTGGTCTAGGACATCTCAGTGGTAGAAGGGGCACAACTAGTAAATCTGGCTCAGTTTTCTGCAGTGTTTCCACACTGACTTTGGATGATAGCCTAGAGGTACCTCTCAGAAATGCATCAATGAAGGTGGGAAGTGTGGTATAGGAGCCAGAAAACTATGTACCCCAAAAAGCTGTCTGAGAACTAACACTCAGAAATAATTCCTTCTCCAACCATCTCTTTGAACACAGAGATTTCCTAAATGTAGCAGCTCACACCTGCCTAAAAGAAACTAGAATCTGGCACAAGCTCTGAGCGCTCTCAGGTACAGAAGCATCTGAACACTCCACTGACAGGAGAGCTTCCTTTCACAGTAGGCACTACAAGTCCCATCAGGGCCTTGCATGACTCGACAAGTCTGGAAAGGTTTCACTCAGCTGGGAGCTAGGAGGTGAGAAGGGCTCTGAAGAGATCCTGGAAAGGGAGTGGGAAAACCTTCGGTAATCGGTAATTAGGGACACTGTTTTGCGCTGCCATTCTGTTACAGGATATCTCTGATCCCATATGAAGCACTCTAGCGGAGCTTTTTCCACATGCCTTCTACAAATTTGCAGGGATTGAGGCACATATGGAAGCTGGACTGCAGGATTAGAGGGGTCTGGCAGAAATCTGGATGTAAAGGGGGCTGTAAAGGGGTAAGGCACGGCAAAAGGAGGGGACCTAAAAGTATCATGTGCTGATTGTCCCTTGTGGGGCCATTCAGTCTTGCACTCTTCTCTGAACTATGTTTCTGACATATTTGACAATGTCCATCATGAGTGCTCTGGTTGCTGTAGAGGTCTGAGTTGTCCAGCATGAAAATTTCTGTGCAGCAGTGAAGGAAAGGAGTCCCTCCTGACAGTTTACCCTCTGACTAGCATCATTAGCACCCAGAAATAGGAAAACTGCACCTTGCACTTTGGACTTCTTAAAAGGATGCTGTGCATGAGTGTGAGACCAGATGCCCAATCATCCAAAAGCAGCCATTCTTCAACACTCCTACCTCACCACTAGACAGTCTCTAGGCCAACGCAAGCTGTATGTCATCATGTTCTGAAGACGATCTTTGAAATTCTCCTATAAGATGTCACAGACATAACCCATGCAGTCCACCTCCAGTATTTCACATTTAAATAAATGTCTTTCTTGCCAGAAGTAAAATCTGGTATCATCTAAATATTTTGAATTTTGGTGCCATGGCAATGATATAGACGCTTTTTCCATAATTACAGAACAATTTCTAGGAGAAGATACTCTCTGAGGAAGGGAGAACACTTTCCCTGAGGAAAAGCATGTCTTTGCATCAAGTTAAGGGAAAAAAAAAAAAGAAAAGGAAAGCATATAGTAAGCAACTTCAGTTCCTGTCACCCAGGTGTCAACCAGCTGTCAATCAGTTACTGCTCTCCAGTTAGAGTTTTTGTGGTTGAAGGAGTTTTAACCTTAGATTTTACACTTCAAAGAAATTAAAAGCCAGCATTATTACTTAAATTTATTTTCAGAACAAGTAACTTAAAATATCCAAACTGACAGTCAAAATTTGTTATACAGGGAACTGATGTCAGATCCAGCTATATTCAAAATCTAAAACTGACAGAAAAGTTTGTTATACTTGGATTTTTTTGTGACATGGTAAACAGGATTTTGCCTGACAGCTTCTCAAGGAGGCAATCTTACCATTCTTGTATTGTGAAAAGTATGTTAGCAGTAGAGCACTGTAAGTGGTATATGTCAGTGTGCAACAAAACCTGTTCAGAATTTTTGAACTACTTGAAAACAAGTGATGCAAAGACAGCTTCAGCTTTGCTTGATGGACTTACAAGAGCATTAGAAAAATAAATCAAATAAACCTGAAACTATAATAACTTCTTCCTGAAATGTTATATTTTCATCATTTTTGGTAATTTTCAGGTTAACAGACCTTTGATTTTGCAATATTTTGTGTCGTAGAAGCCTCATCTCTTTTTTTTTTTTGTTGTTTTGTTGTCACTTCTTGGACTGTTTGCACTTCAGGTATGTTTAATAAAATATCTGAGCTATAATGAGGAGGCCAGAATTCATCCTAATATCCATTTTAGGGACTTACTACTATTCAATAGAACGTATTTTTTAATACAGATATTTCAATCTTCCCTTACAAACTGGCCCTTACAGCTTTACAGATACAGGCTAGGCTTGTCACAGTACTGTATTTTACAAGGTGACAAATTGGCAGACCCCTCTACTCATCACCAAAGTGTCACCACTCTAGCACATAGGTCCTGTAGTTGAATGTAATTAAGATATTCATTATTGATGTGTCTCTGAGGGAAAAGAACCAGCTAAAATATACCTTTGTCATCAGGATCAACCTGAATACAATGGCATCTGTGGTTATTGGTTTTACCTAGTATCTTACAAGAGCAGTTCTCTTTTAATTAACCATGTGAGGTAGTTCTTTCCTCTGTTAAACAAGTATCTCTGGTTTCTCTATTAGATTACCTCTGTTAATTTTTCTTATTATTCCCCCGCCACATAATCTGATAGTAACCTAATTTTCTTTCCCTGCATTATCCCAGTCTTCTCTGTTCATTTAAATTTTGCTCTGTTCACAATTTCTTATCCATTTTTTCCCTACGAACTCTGAATTACTGTTTTCTTAAAACCATGCTCCTGCTTTTCCAACTGCTGCAACCTAGACATTTTTTAAATCTCTTCCTTGTGAAACATCTGGAACACTGGGTCATTCTTTATTTGAGGACCCCCATCTGTGAGTGCCTTCTCTTCATTCTCAAGTGCTTCAGGACTACTTGGAAGACTCTGCTGGGCTCAAGGCTCATTGCAATGCAGGATCCATTCTACAAGTAATAGAAATGTCAGGGTATTGAGGAGCATTGCCTTTCACTGAAGAACTGAGGTGCAGATATGACAGTGTGCCCATGCAAGATCATGGTAGGATTTGAAAACTGTGGGCAAATTAATGTCTTTATTACCAAACCACCTTATCCTCATTGCTGGTAAAACTGAGTCATGGTTATCAGTCACAGAGGAGTACAGATGATTCAGAGGTTCATTAATGAAACACTCTTTGATGTTGTTGGAGGCTGAACTAATTAGGTTTGGAGATACAGCCAGAATATTCAAGAATCTTGTTGTTTCCTTTTGTTTGCTTGTAATTGCTGTTCTGCAGTACAGCAGTTTTCTGCGCTAGGGGATTTATTTCTAGTTTCTACAGAGTATTGCATTACCCTTTAATGTAACTCTCTGGTGACATTTTTAAATGATTCATACACACTTCATATGTACCAAATTATTTTTAAATGGAAAATGCAAAGGAAAATTGTAAAAGACACACATCTGTACAGGAAGCCTTGCTAGAGACATTGCATTCAAGGAGTCAGTGATCTCAGACAGGTCATGTCTGCTCTGTTAGGGCCCATACTTAGGGCTTGAGAAGCCCTTATGTTTTTTATATAATAAACAACTTAAAACACAGCTCTGGGAAAGGTAAACTCTACATGGATCAGGGGGTGGTATGTACTGATCCTGACCAGGAGAGCATTGTTCCTTGAGGAGGGAGTGAGCCACACCACAGATAACATGAGCAAGCACAGGCCAGTCCTGTGTTACCCATGTCCCTTGGTCACAGGTTGACCTCCACCAGCTCATGGTATCAGGGGAGCCTGCAGGCAGCTCCCACCTGATTAGCAGGTGGGATTCCCACCTGTGATTAGCAGGAACTAATCACAGCACCTGCCTGGCCTTTTCTTCATCTGAAAAAAGGGTAGCAAGAAGTTAATGTGTGGACATCCTGTAGAAATACAGTAGTTTTCCTGTATACAGTACAATTATTGTACTATACCATAGCTCAAATGACCAAAACAGGAAACCCTCCCTCCACAGACATGATCTGCTCTGCACAGCATGACTTGGGGAAGTCCATTTGGTTTAGCTGCAGTGCTGCACAAACACATGTGCCCTGCATCTGAAAGGATAGAACATTTACTCACTATCTATATTTCTTGTCCTATTCTGTCTTATTAAAGCAGCTATATTATTAAGGCTTTTGTTGTCAGGATTTTGTTACTGAGGTCCAGGAAGACCCCTTGGTGTCTTGTCTCCTTTCACCCTCCCAGAGAACATCCTCTTCACCAGTCTTACTGCTCTCACTTTGTACAAAGTCACTAAGGATCTTAAACAAGCACTATTCTGATTTTTTAAAATACAGATAAAGAGGTAAAGAAAAAGAAAAGTGAGGCAGCTTCTGGTAGCTGAATTCAGGACCTCTCTCTGAATTACGTATTGTTTTCTGTGGTCAATCTCTATAAAAAACCAGAGTGTTTTCATTCGTATAGCTTAGTAATGGGAGGCAAATCATCATAGGGGAGGAAATAAAATCCATGGCATATTTATTGCTAAAGTATTGCTCCGAGCTTGGAAAACCAGCACCTGAGGACTTCTGATTCTTAGGCAAGAAACTTAGTAGGGTCTCTCTATGCTTAGAATAATATTTAAATTTCTCAGGCAGAAAGTCAGATGATTATATGATTAAATCATGGAAGCATAAATCAGGATTCTCCTGCAGGTGACTTTCATGAGAGACTTTAATTAAACTTTGATTAAGTGTAGATAGGAAAGGAGAAGGGTTTTTTTTTCCTTGCCTGTCCACCTCTGTGTTCACCTCTCCTTTTATTCACTGTATAATAGCTTTTGAAGCTACCAGTCAGTTTAAATCCATTATGACAGACTAGTTGAGGTCTTAAATATATCAGGCACCAGGCAAAGCAGAAACTAGCAGTACTGATGCTCAGAGTATTATTTACTCTTCTTTCCACTTTTTTTTTAATCTTAATGTTTTATAAGAGATGGAAATATTTCTGTCCTTTTTGATCAATCTGTAAAATCAGTTAACCCATATCCTATTTCCAGCAGTGACTGGAACAAAAAAAGTCTTTGTACAAGTAGAGAATTGCCTGCCCACAGTGGGACCCTCATTCCCATGCCATCATAGTTAACAGCTGTAGTTTGGCCTGAACATGATTTTATATCCCTTCTCTTTTCTAGGCTGGCTTTGTAAAGACAAAAGAAATTCACAATTTCTGTGCCTACCTGCTTGTGCATATAGGGGTGTCTCACACCCAGCAAAAACCATTGAACCCACTGGCCATTATTAATGAAACCTGAAAAAATGAGAGAAGTCTGGCAAACCATGTGAAAGTGGTGGTTCTGGAAAGGGGTTTATATTACTGTTCTCAGAAAAGATCTGGCAAAAGTCAGCTGCAGTACACCCAGTTTGCTGATAGCTTGGGAGCCAGCCTGTACACAGGGAACTACAGTAGTGCTGCCTCTGGTAAACGAACATCGAGGGCTGGGGAGTGAGAGCTAGGGTATATGGGGGTGAAGCAGATGAGGGGATAAGGAATACAGCAAATCAGTTGGATTATTGTTTACAGAAAACTTGCTTCAGACACTCTTGCTTCCAAAATAAGAAAAAAAAAATACAAAGGATCACAATTTTCATGTCAGCCTCTTCATGTTTCTGGAGGAAAGGAAGAAAATGTTCCCTGCCACCACAAGAAAGTTGTACAGAATATTTGCAGGGAGTGACTCCATTGTACTAGCAAAAGCTTTAACAGAGTGAAGTGTTTATGAATTTTTTAATCCACGTAAACCAGAGTAGTTTAATTACATATAAAAAAAGGATTGCATAACCTCTGTAAGGTGTTGAATATTTCATCTCGGCCTAAGGATGCTAGAGTGCTCCATTAGTTGAAAAAGCCCTTGAGGATGTGTGAAAGCGCTCTGTGAGAGCGTCTCTATGTTAGCTCAGGAATGCATGCATACGAGTATGTGTGCATACATAGGGGAGAAGAGGAAATAGCTATGGGCAGTGCAATATTCTAAGCAGTAGATTGTATTTCACTGAGAAAAAGCAGGTATTATATCAAAAGATATAAGCATTTTTTATTATAAAATCCTATTTTAATAGTATAATAATTTTGACTTGAAATATTGTTTTGCTTTGAGTCTTGCCTTTGATTTCCTTAAAGAGAAAATGGAATGCTTATGTAAATGTAAATAATAACATTCATATACTCTTATCTGAGTATCAAGATGCTAAACAATACCTTGTTTGTAATATTTGGTATTTGCCTAAGATGTCTTTGTTTTTATGCAATCAGCTTGCTGCTAAATGTTCACACTCCTTATGGCTATTTGAAGAAAACAAGATTTAATTTAGCAAGGTATTTATTGCTAATTTGTTAGATAATTTGGTCTCCACTGACATAAAGAGACTTTATTCATTCAGTCATTTATTTTGCTCCTGGCTTCAGCAGAAGCGCACTAGAAAACATATGAATTCCCCTAATTGCAGTTCAGAGATGGCATATACTACATTCCCTGCAGCTCAGGTTCACACCTTCTGAAAAGCACGGATCTGAAATGAGTTCAGCATCTTCATTGGATAAATTTAAGTTTGGCTATCCAGCCGTGCTCAGTTAAGCAAGAATATCCGTCTCTTAATAAGTACTGAAAACTGCTGCTAAAACTTTAGTTTATTTGTCTCTTCTTGTCATATCTCCTAGATTAACCCATTAGTAGCATATAAGAGTTTACTAATTTAAAGTTGTTCCATATTTAGCCCTTATAAAGTGCAACACTTACCTATTCTCATCTGTCACAGAGCTGGAGCCTAGGTCAGCTCTGGGTTAGATAGTATCACTTTAGTGAGGTCCAGAAACACAGGGACAACATTACTCTGTAGGTGCCTGGTCCGGAAGATGGTGGAAACCTTCCCAGACACAAGGATCACTGCTGTGATGTGGAAAGGAAGAAGTTCAGCAAGCCCTTTTGGTGCTTACAAGGCACGCTTAACCAAAGCTTTATAAATGTCCAGGGAAAACATTAGGGAAATAAAAGGCTGGTCTTCGCCATTTCCCTGTGAATGTGAAAAGGTCTGACAAACAGTCCCTCTCTTCCAATGCTGGCAAACCAGATTGCTGCTTTGTTGTCTCCTCTGTGATTTAGTCTGAGTTGTCCACTGTGCCCCTTATCCCACTTTTCATTCCAATCTGTCATGGTTTAACCCTATCCATCAGCTCAGCCCCACACAACTGCTGCTTATTCTACCCCAGAGGGAAGGGGAGGGGGGGACAATCAGACGAGCAGAAGTGAGAAAAGACACAGAGTGAGATAAAGACTGTTAAATAGGTAAAGCAAAAGCCATGCACACAGCAAAGCAAAACAAGGAATCCATTCATTGCCCGTGGCATGGGCAGATGGGTGTTCGGACACACCCAGGAAAGATGGGCTCCATCACGCCAAACAGAGATTTGGGAAGACAAATGTGGTAACTCCAAACTTCCCCTGCTTCTTCTCCCACTTTTATCTGCTGGGCCCAATGCCATATGGTATGGGATATCCTTGTGGTCAGTTGGGGTCAACTGTCCTGGCTGTGTCTCCTCACAGCTCCTTGTGCCCCCCAGCCAGGTTGATGTTGGAACGGGCAGAGAGGCAGAAAAGGCCTTGACTCTGTGCAAGTACTGCTCAGCAACAACGAAAACATCCCTGTGTTACAAACACTGTTGCCAGCACAAATCAAAAACACGGCCCCATACCAGCTACTGTGAAGAATATTATCTATATTCCAGCCAAAACACGGTGCCACTATATGGAGGCTGCGCTGAGCTATTCACCAAGAAGGTCCCAGACTTACCTGTCCACCCCATGCCCATGTTATGTCCTTTCCTCCAGGGCAGGTGGGGTGAACAACAGACACAACGGAGTCCACCAAGCCCATCCCTTTTATGCTGCAAGAAAGGCAAAGCCTGTGCTGAGGAGCCACAGAAGCCTGGACTTTTCCCTTTAACATCCCCCAAAGCTTCTCAAAACCCTGAGCCTTCGAGTCATGTTGGGTTGGTGCAGGTGGAAGACAGGCTTGAGTCCAAAATGATGTGGCCCATGCTGAAGCACAGTGTCAATTTTTTGACCGCTGTGACCTCAAGGTTTTATTCCATTTGACAAGTTTAAACAAGATTTTTAACGGACTTCGGCATGGGACTCAATCCCATGATTGAGGAGAACAGAGGCAAACTTTTCTGAGTTAACCCTGGGAAATGCCATTAGTGCAGGGCACATAACATGACAGAAACTCTCTTTTCTCTCTCTGTGAGGGGCTGGAAGTTGTAGCTTTCAGTGCTCACTGTCAGCACCTGTCATTTGAACACATTGGACATCTCCCCAGCAACACCTATATCTCACTGGACTTGGAGAGTTCATCCCCAGTGTTAGGCTGTGGCCTAACAGACAGCTCTGTTCTTCTCCTCTCCCATAACAAAATGAAATGAAACAAACCAAAACAAACTCAACCCACCAAAAACTAACAAACAAACAAAAGAAAAATCTTGTTTTCTCTGTTTCTGTAGTAGCAAAACTAATTTGTTTCCAAAAATTCAGCAGGAGTAGCATGCGTGCTGGAGAAGACAGCAAGACAGATTGAAAAGAAAGCATGTCCTCTAAGTCAGAAGTGATGGATTTTAAATCTGTTCACCCCATCCTGTGAAAACCAAGTTATGACTGTCAATAGTGAACAGCTTCTAGGCCAGTGACTTTAATACCTAATTGAAATACAGGCAATTTAACCAACAATTCAGTGTGTCCATTTAAAAAGCTAATTGCAGAGAGATGATTACTGAGATTGCTCAAGGTGAAGCGCATTTGGGATTGGTTAGTCAGAATCTCACCTTGCTGACATGAGGAACAGACACCAAATACCATTTCTCCAAGATGGATGTTTTTAACTCTCAGTTTTATCTTTGTAAAATGGCTTTATCTGTCCTGGTTATCACCTGGAAGACATAATTTCACTCAGTGGATTTTCACTGTACACACATCTCCTCTAGGCACATTTCAAGAGATGTCTCAGCTTTGCTTCACTGACTATCCTCTTCCCTATAAACCTTTTCTTAAATGTCTTGTAATCAGGAAGAATACTATCAGTTAGTCAAATGACAGCACAGATGTCATGCCATCAGCCAGAAGGAATAAGAGGGATTAGAGGCTGGTCCAGACACATGCCAACATCTAATTAGTTGACATCTTGTGAAATTCTGTGAGATTTTTGCAGAGTGGTGGGAGTAGAAGAAGGAAGAGCACTAGTAGGTGTTGGTAATAATTTTTTCCCCATAGTCTCCAAAGGAAGTGATTGATGACCCTATCTTGTAGTGTTCTGAAAATTGTTATGGGTAGAGTATTTTTCTATCTCCAAGCATTTTCTATCTCTACTCTCTATGATGCTGCCAGGAAACACTTCAAAGTTAATTAGGAAATATCTGTAAAGCGCTTTGGATATTCAAGTGCTGTGTGAGTATCAAGGTATTATTAAATATTATCCCAATGAAGTTTATACTCCAACAGCACTGAGCAGGCAGTGGTGCCAGGCTGTCCTAGAGAAAATGGGAGCTGGTGGGGAGAAGAGGGCTTCAGAGATATATTGCAAACACCTGAGACATGTAAGTAGGAAAGTGAGGAACTGGCCAAGCTAGACATGCTAATCCAGAAGTCACTGAAATGGTTTGCAGGTGTAATTCTCCCTTACTAAAGGTTCCTAAAGAAAATTCACTGCAGCACAGCATTAGTAGTTACTGGTTCCTAGTTGGAAGGAACAATCATCACCTTCCTCTTTGTTTCACTGTTAAAGTTTCTTTTCTTGTAGAGGATCAGAAATTCTGGACTTTCTGTGTATGACTATCTTCATGTTGACTCTTTGATACCATACACAGAGCAGCTCACACATTTCCAACCTGAAGAGAACAGCTCTTCTCCTGGGGCTCCTGCTGAGCTGAATTTTCCAGTTGGATCTTGTCTCTCACCTATCCATGAGCACAGGACTAGATGTGATGAGAGCTCTGTGATGCCTCTGATGTCTTTTTTGTAACTTCCATCACCCCAAGTTATATGAATAAAACTCAGGAAAGCACTGCATCTCACTGAAGGAAAGAAATCTGGAAGACTTCCGGCTGGATACATTCCCGGTATTATTCCTCCCCAGTTAAGATAAGCTGGGTCACCTAAGTTTGAGGGAACAGAACTTGAGATCAGGGAAAAAGCTCTTTATTATAACAATCTGCTACTCGATTAATGTTCAGTCTCTCCAAAAGATATGGTTTGTTTGAAATCTCTCCAACCTGGTATGGTTTGAACAAGACACCTGATGACATACAACATCAAATTCTGAAAAACAGTTGATTTCTGTAATTTCTTGGATCCAATGAGAGATAGGTAAGCCATTTTACTTATCTTTTCTCTTAAGAGAAATGTGAAGATCCTCATGGGATGGAAACTTCATTCACTTGGAGGATGCTGTGAGAACTGTGATCGGTAGCTACCACCAGCCTGTACAAATGTGTCTTACAATGTACACAATGGCCTTATGAAGCATGGGAGCTTTGACTAGGTAGGACTTTTTAAAAATTAGCAATTACTTGTCCTTATGGCACTATATTAAATCCCACTTTTAAAAAGGATTTTTATCGTACAATTTCATTACAAGTTTTTTTCCTTGTAATGTTATTTTACAGGGACTTCAGCAGTCAGGTAAGCAATAAACTTTTGAACTTGCCTGAAGTAGTCTTTACAGAAGTCCCTCTTTTTTCCTTCATATCACTCATGTTAGTTAAAATGATGAAATAAGAGTGGTCACACTGGATCAGACTGGAGGACCCTTTAGCCCAGTACCCAGTCCTTGGCAGTAACCAGGGGATGATGCTCAAGGAAATATGGAAGAAGAGCACAAACATGAAGGATTTTTCTCCTGTGCAATATACTCCTCTGAATTTCTGTAGCCTCTACACTTAAAGGTTTATAAGCATTTTACAACTGCTACTTGACTAAGAACCATGAGGTTTCTGATACCGTAAATTTTTAGTAGCCACGGCATCCCATGAGAATGGATCCTGCAGCTCAATTGTACTGTGCACAAAGATATACATGCAGTTTTATTTGTTACATGCCAGGTTTTGTACTGGGAGATGCAGAGAGGAACTTATTCATTTTCCTCACACTACTCATCTGCTTACAGACTTCTGCTTTGTGCCCCTCATTTCTCTCTTTTTCGGACTACTTCTAGGATCCCACTTTACCGAGAAATCTGTGAGCTTGCTCAGCTTTGTAACTTGCCTCTGAAGCCTCTTCCAGTTCTGTCTTCTAATTCTTTCTGTCTGGGAATTTTATTGCATTCTTCCCCATTTGAGACGAAGCAAGCAGAACCATGTGTAATGAGCCATTCTGTCTTACTCTGTGTACCTTCTGCTGAAAACTTAATACTTACTTTTCTGTCCTCTATCTGGCACTGATTCGATCTTTTCACCAAACCATCCAGAAAAATTCAACATGGCACTTCTGAGTAGATATACATACATATATGTATAATTATGCAATTTTTATATGATACACTCTTTTTTTGCCCTGAATGATTTACATATGATACACTCTTTCCTCATTTCCCTGAATGATTTAGTATTATCTGAAGCCTATTACTTTGCCACTTCCCTTCTCCAGGCACATGCACATGTCCCACCACAGATCCATGCAGAACTCACTGAATTTCTCCCATCTAGAAAGAAGAGAACTTATTTCTGTGCTGTGTTTCTTATTCTTATTTCAATTACTTAAACATGAACCACTAGCATTCCCTGGCAGTAGAGATTGCCAGAGGTGTATGGAGCTGCAACACAGGAGCACAGCCAGGAGATCAGGGAGGTTATCCCTGGTCTCTGACTGTTTATCCTCTTCTACTCAGCACTTACTAGACCAGATCTACTGTTCCTCAGTACAGGAAAGACATTAATAAACTGCAGCAAGTCCAGTGATGGTCAGGGCTGGAACAGTGCCCCTGAGGAGAGCCTGGGTCAGGGGGCTTGTGTCAGCCTGAGACAGAGATGACTTTGGGAACACCACACGGATACCCCAGTGCCTACAGGGAGATCAAGGAGGTAGAAGTTATAGTCTCCAATGTGGTGTGTGATGGGAGGCTAAGAGACAATAGGCATAAATTTAATCTTCTCTGAAGTGTCACTTTTTCCATTAACAAAAAATATTTCAAAATCTGCAGACTGTCTGCACTGACTTAAAAATCAATATGTAATGCTCGTGCCTCAGGGTCTCTTAAGGCTCATGAAAAGTAAATCCATTATTTTTGAGGATTTTAACATTTTTGAGTCCCATTCTGAACTGACTTTTACATCATGGTGATTTGCGATTTCCCTTTGTGATTCCCCTTTGCTGACCATATTTGTATTTCTCACTAATTCATGAGCAAGGATAAGTAGAATATTGACTCCAGGAGATATTTTGGGCTAGTTATCTGGGCAGGACAAATAGGTGGTAGGCATCTCATGAATGTGATATAGAAAAAAAAATTAAATTTATTGAAGGTATTATTAATTAGGTCTAAGGGTTATTTTGGAGTTGGAGGAAATAAATTAGCAATTGAAATGGCATGTTTTCCAATTTCACAGTTCCATCTGAACCGGAAAATATTTTGAGCATCTAATCAAATCAAAAAATGAAAGAACATGTAGCAGATCTTCCATGCAAAACCCCACTAATTTATTTTTCTACTACCAATTTATTTTTCTAGAAATAATATTTTTCTTCCACTATAAAGATCTGTTATATTGCATACATAATGATATGCAGAATACTGAAGTAATGTATTTTCATTGCTTTACACATTCTGAGGTGTAATTTTTAACAGAAATGCTAAATATTCAATGTGTAGCATTAAGGACACAGCCACTAGAAAGCTATAGAGTTATCACTGCTTTTTTTTTAAGGGACTTCAACTTAGAGCAATGAATGATGCTTCAGTCACGTATACATAGAGCAACAGTCACATCTAGTGGCCATAAAGTTAATTATTTCTATATACTTTGCATGGCTAATCCAAAAGGCATTTTTAATATAAAGTATCAAATGCTATCATTTTCTATTCACATTGCATGCCTATTAATAAAATTTTAAATACTCATATAAGAAAGACACACATATATCTGTGGAAAAAAAAAATACTGAATTATGTTAGAGCATAAAGATGCCACAACACTAATAGAGAGGAAAAGAAAAAAATTCAGAAGGCATTTAAAGATACCCGTATGGGTACAGAAAATTTTTTAATTTTGGCATGGGGTGATGCCATTTTTTAATCCAGTCAAATGTAAGATCTAAAATGGTAATATAGACAGCATTATCAAGGATTGAGGGTTATATACCCTTTAAAGCAGAAGCTTTCCATATATAACAGAAAGGAGACACATACAACATTTTATTAAACTAATCCTTCAGGACATGTTAGAGCATATGGACAAAAATCGTGGCTAGCTTAGGTAAGATGCTCTTCTGGCAGAAGAGAGATCAACCTAGGTAAGAAAAGGGAAAAGGAAACCTTCCCAGGGATTAGACAGGGGCTTCATGGCCAGTACTCTGTAGGACTTCAGGGAGGTTATACTAATTTCCTCAGCTCCCCCAGCTAACCACAGTACCTTGTCTTCCTGACCACTCCATGCAGGGCCACGAGTGCCTTAATTTCCAATGAGAATTGATCAGCAGCATCCAGTCCTTGAGTTCCCTAATCAAAAGAAAGTATATGGCACTATGTATGAACAAGGGACAGTTCTGCTCTCCAGTCCAGCCCTATGCAGGATGAACTGATGCTCCATTCAATCCTGATCTTGCCCTCTGGCCTCTCTTCAAGGCACAGGCAGGAGGGGGCTCCACATGATTCAACAACAGTCTTACAAGTGGGCAAGGAGCAAGTTGAAACAGCTGCTGCAAAGTCAGCTATCCCTGAAAGTAATGGGACCAAGTGCAGCTATACAGATAGATGGAGCATATGAATCATATGTCCTCTCACCAGCCTAGATGCAGTTTACCCGGTGCACCATACAGAATAACCCTGCAAAGTCAGGTCTCCTTCTCAAGCCTGCATGGACATGCAACACCCACTGCCTTTCACATCATTCACAATGAGTTTTATTCTTTTGGTCTACATGATATTCCTTTCCAATGCTTTCCCCAAATTCCCTCTGCTTTATAATGAACTGTTCGATATCACCATGCATGAAGAACTCAAGAATCTGTAACCTACTTGGATACTTGAGGTATGGGATTTGGATAACACATGCAGAATATACATTCTTGCTACAAGACTGCAAGTACTCCTTGAGAGTGCAATTTGGTACGAAACAGCTATAACACACTTAAAATGATATCCAGCTTTACTGGGAGCTGGAAGTAAGACACAGAACCAGCCGAGGACAAATGAAACTCCTTCCATTGTTCCCAGAAGCTCTGCATCACTCTCCAAGTTTGAAGGCATTGTGTTTTCTAGTACATGAAGTAAATTCAAGGGAAGCAGGTCACACCTGGGTCAGGTATGCTTTCTGGGTCAAAAGCAAAGAGAAAAGTTCTGAAACACAGAGTTTCTATTAATAAAATACCAATGTGCATTTGTAGTATTATCAGTATGAAAGGTTACACTCACAATTGTCTAATTTAGTCTTTTATCTAGCTTCATTCAAAGACTACACAGAAGTCATAGTTATCTTCAGTAGTAAATATAACACTAGTTCAGACTGTTCCTTTATTATGATGAAGATGGCAAAGTGGGTGTGGGCAAAGTGCCTGTGAGTAAAGATCAGGGGAAGGTCAGCAGGGCAGACATATGATGAGAGTCTGTTATAGACCACCTAACCAGGATGAAAAGGCTGAAGAGGCATTCTGCAAGTGGCTGGCAGAAGTCTCACAATCACCGGCCCTTGTATTTGTGGGTGACTTCAACGCAGCAGCTCCCTGCTGGAAATGCAACACGGCAGAAAAGGAAGCAGTCTAGGAGATTCCTGGAGTGTGTGGAAGACGGCTTCTTAACACAACTGGTAAATGGCTCTCCCAGAGGAGGTGCCCTGCTAGATCTGTTGTTTGTGAACAAAGGACTAGTGGGTGATGAGGTGGTCAGTGGCTGTCTTGAGCATAATGACCACAAAAGCTTAGTGTTTTCTATATTGTGTGAAGTAAAGAGGGGTGTCAGCAGAACTTCCACCTTGGACTTCTAG
Source organism: Empidonax traillii (assembly GCF_003031625.1). Classification (NCBI taxonomy): domain Eukaryota; kingdom Metazoa; phylum Chordata; class Aves; order Passeriformes; family Tyrannidae; genus Empidonax; species Empidonax traillii. The sequence goes on along the minus strand of NW_020955362.1, from coordinate 316,871 downwards.
CAGGCAGGCTTTGGCCTGTTTTGGACACTGATTGACAGAGTTCCTTGGGAGTCAGTTCTCAAGGGCAAAGGAGTTCAGGAAGGCTGGATGTGCTTTAAAGACAAGTTGTTAAATGTTCAGGAGCAGGCTGTCCCCATCTGTAAAAAGACAAGTTGTAAGGGAAAAAGACTGGCCTGGTTAAACCGAGAACTTAGGCTCGAATTTAGTGGAAAAAAGGGAATGTATCAGCTCTGCAAGGAGGGTCAGGTAACTTGGAAGGACTACAGAGATGTTGTGAGGTCATATAGGGAGAAGATTAGAAGGGCCAAAGCCCAGATAGAACTTAATTTTGCTGCTACAGTTAAAGACAACAAAGAACATTTCTATAAATACAGTAGCACCAAAAGGAGGGTCATCATTTGTTGAATGCAGAGGGTAGTGTAGTGACAGAGAATTAGGAAAATACCTTCTTTGCCTCAGTCTCCAGTATCAAGACCACTTGTCCTCGGAATACCCAGGCTCCCTGAGTTGAAAGTTGGTGATCTGGAGATGAATGAAGCCCCATAATCCAGGAGGAGATAGTTAATGAACTACTATGCCAATTAGACATTCACAAGTCTGTGGGCCCTAATGGGGTCCTCCCCAGAGTGATGAGGGAACTGGCAAAAGAACTTGCCAAACCACTCTCAATCATCTACCAGCAGCTGTAGTTAACTGTAGAAGTTCCAGATGACTGGAAAACAGCAAATGCAATGCCTGTTTACAAGAGGAGTCACAAGTAAGATCCAGGAACCTATAGGTCTGTCGGCCTATAGTTTCCAGTTCTGGGAAAGGTTATGGGAATCATCCTGAGTGCCATTACACAGCACATGCCGGACAACCAGAGGATCAAGGCCAGCCAACATGGATTTATGAAAAGCAGTTCCTGCTTGATCAACCTGATCAACTTGTATGACAAAACGACCAGCTTTGTAAATGGGAAATGTGGATGCCGTCTATCTAGACTTCAGTAAAGTATTTGACACCATCTCTCACAGCATTGCCCTAGTAAAACTGGCTACTCATGGCTTGAATGGGTGAACTGTGCTGGGCTAGGAGCTGGACTTGATGATCAATGTGGGTCCCTT
>NW_020955362.1:313174-314419 GCF_003031625.1 Empidonax traillii | reverse complement strand
CAACTTGTATGACAAAACGACCAGCTTTGTAAATGGGAAATGTGGATGCCGTCTATCTAGACTTCAGTAAAGTATTTGACACCATCTCTCACAGCATTGCCCTAGTAAAACTGGCTACTCATGGCTTGAATGGGTGAACTGTGCTGGGCTAGGAGCTGGACTTGATGATCAATGTGGGTCCCTTCCAACTTGGCGTATTCTGTGATTCTGTGATTCTGTGACTCTTCAATGGGTAGAAAACTGGCTGGATGGCTGGGCCCAGAGAGTTGTGGTGAAGGAAGCTTAATCCAGTTAGCAGATGGTCACTAGTGGTCTTCCCCAGGGCTCAGTTTTGGAGCCAGTCCTATTTAATATCTTTATTGATGACCTGGACATGGGAATTGAGTGCAACCTTAGTAAATTTGCAGACAACACTAAGTTGGGTAGGAGTGTTGATCTGCTTGAGGGTATGAATGCTCTGTAGAGAGACCCGGACAGACTCGATCAGTGGGCTAAGGACAGCTCTATGAGGTTCAACAAGATGAAGTGCCAGGTCCTGTACTTGGGTTGTAGCAACCCCAGGCAGTGCTAACAGGCTGGGGGAGTGGCTTGAGAGTAGTTCGGAAGAAAGGGACTTGGGGGTGCTGGTTGACAGCCATCTCAATCTGAGCCAGCAGTGGAACCAGATGGCCAAGAAGGCCAATGGCATCTTGGCCTGTATAAAGAATAGTGTGGCTAGGACTATGGAAGTGATCATCCTCTTGTACTCAACACTGGTGAAGCTGCATCTCAAGTACTGCATTCTGTTCTGGGCCTCTCAGTTTAAAAAGGACATTGAGATGCTGGAACATGTCCAACAAAGGGCAACAAGGCTCATGAAAGGTCTGGAAAATGTGTCTTATGAGGAACAACTGAAGGAGATGTTTAGTCTTGAGAAGTAGAGGTTCAGGGAGAACGTCATCACTCTCTGCAACTACCTGAGAGGAGGTGTTAGTGAAGTCGAGGCCAATCTCTACGCTGCCTGGGGAGGTGGTGGAGTCACCACCCCTGGAGGTGTTTAAGAGGTGTCTGGATCTAGTGCTGGGTGATGTGGTTTAGTTGTTTAGGGGTTATAGTGATAGTGCTGAGTTGACAGGTGGACTTGATGATCTTAAAGGTTTCTTCCAACTTTAATGAATCTATGATTACATGATTCTGTATGTTTTTACTTCTTGATTACTGTGTTCTCATTTGGTTTATAAGGTGAAGCCTTGGTTCCATATGCTG
>NW_020955362.1:262660-312866 GCF_003031625.1 Empidonax traillii | reverse complement strand
ATGTGGTTTAGTTGTTTAGGGGTTATAGTGATAGTGCTGAGTTGACAGGTGGACTTGATGATCTTAAAGGTTTCTTCCAACTTTAATGAATCTATGATTACATGATTCTGTATGTTTTTACTTCTTGATTACTGTGTTCTCATTTGGTTTATAAGGTGAAGCCTTGGTTCCATATGCTGCATTTTTCACTTACATTTTCAGGCTTTGTCCTTTAGTACAAGAAATGTAGGGCTGTAACTAAAGCTGTAATTTGAAGCCTGGGGGCCAATGGGCAAGCTAACTCTGGCCTTTGTCAAATCCTGGATATTCTTTATCTCCTCATTAGGAAACATGAACGACTTTTAGTTCTGAATGTTTGCTGCCCTCAAGAGGTGAACTTTAAAAAGTACTTATTTCGTGACTACTCATTAAAAGCAGTGACTGAGGGGTGTTGTTTTTAGGTTTTACAAAACAGAAACACATCCCAGCCATTACATTTCCAGATCTTTATGTTGTTGAAGGGTTTGCAGTCTGAAACACTTAGCTTTAGAGTTATTAATATTTTTAAATCAAATGCAAATTAAAAACACATACTAAATTGCTATCACCTCACCACTGTCAATATATCATTTCAAATGGAGACTAAATAAGTATTTTGAAGACAGTTCTGTGTAAGGTTACTAAACAGACAAGCCCCGTCAGGTTCAGGAGGTCCCCTGAGATGAAAATAGTAGAAGTTTAGATTATTCACAAGTATTTATGTTTGACCAGACCTTACTTCTCCCTCAGTATCTGTTAATGGGATTTACTAGGAAACAGAATGTTGGATCAGATGGAACCATTAGCCCCCCTTATGCTCTGCAATATAGCCTGCAGTTATTAGGTGAATAACCTTGAACATGCCTCTGAAGAGTCCAGTATCCTCATTATCTCTTGCAAGGAGCTCTGCAGCTCTTCCTCCTGGAAGCAGTCAAAAACTTTCAAGGAGATTCTTGGTGACTTGTTCTTTTAGTGAAATTCTACCAATGGATCTACAAATTTCTTTGAAATTCTTGTTTAGTCACATCTTTGTCTTTCTGGGAAAACTGAAGAGTAACAAAAAAAAATGGAATTAGAGAACAACTTAAGAAAAACAAATTTTAAAAAAGATTAGTATTTAAGCTCAAAAACAGTCTAAACAGTTTCAGGTGTCATTCACGTCTTCTTTTGTGAAATGTTTTTCTTAACTGCTAGATGTTCTTTCAGCCCTATGTTGCTCAAGAAATTATGTTAAAGGCTCATATATCATATATAGTTAGCACAGAAAATGTGCTTGTGGTACTATTTAGCTGATGAGGATCTCAACAGAAAACATTATACCAGATCTCTGAACCTGCATATAAAACACTGGAGGCAGAAACAACAGCACCATAAAAGTCGAGAACAGCATAAGTTATTCTGTTCTTTGTCACCCACTGGAAAATAGAAAACAAAAGGCCATACCTTGCAATTTTTACCTTTGTTTCCTTTTCTTATGTCCGTCCATGCTGTCATATAACTGTCTGTATGATGCTGAAGAGAGACAGCAATATCCCCCACTGAGGGCTGCTAATGTGTTCAAGCAGTCATTTAAAAAAATTAGGGAAATTACTTGCCAAACATGAAGTGTTGCTACATGTCGTAACTAATTAGTATGAGGTATGTAGCTGCCTCTGTTTTAAAACAGAGGTAAACTCTCACTGAATATTTGTGCCACTGCATCATGTACAACAAAAAAGGAAGATTTATGAGAGGCATATAGAGTCTGCTACCTTCAAGGAAAGAGCTGCTCTCATTTGGAGAGATTTCTCACAAAAGTCACCCCTTACATTAAAGGAAATTCACAGTAACTTCTCTTACCTTGATGCAGATTTCACATTATAGTGCAGGCTCACCAATTAAAAAAAAACAAACAAACAAACAAAAAAAAAAGCCACAAAATATGGTGAAAGTGCTTACAGGAAAATCTGGAAATATTTCTACTTGCTTTATTGTGTAGTTTCTAGAAAAAAATCATTTCAAATGCCTCATATATTTACTTCCAAATGCATAAAGCATTACTCAGACAGAAGCTCCTGAATTCTATTATAGAGAATATGTACATATTTCATATATGTATGCAGATACATAGAACATTTGCCAGCCTTTCTAATGGGACTTTAGAGTTTAAACAGGTACAGGAAAATCTTCAGAAACAGTTTGTATGGATGCAATTTACATTCCGTCATAAATAAGCATTAATTGTTGTACTTAAACTCATAGTAGTGTGTTGGTTTTGGCTGGGGTAGAATTCATTTTCTTCCTAGCAGCTGGTATGGGGCTGTATTTTGGGTTTGTGCTGAATGATATTATCAATATTACTTCTGAGTGGTGGTTACACAGAGTCAAGCATTTCTTTTTTTGGGGGGGTTGTCCTGTGCAGGCTTGGAGGTTCGACTTGATGATCCTTGTGAATTCCTTCCAACTCAGGAGATCCTGTGATTCTATAAGGCCTTTTCTGCCTCTCACACCACCCCACCAGAGAGCAGGCTGGGGATGCACAAACAACTGGGAGGAGACACAGCCAGGACAGCTGACTCCAGATGACCAGAGGGACATCCCATACTGTATTGAGTCATGCTCAGCATATAAAACGGGGGCAAGAAGGGGGAAGTGGGGGACATTTGGATTGGTGGTGTTTGTTTTCCCAAGCCCTCGTTACTTGCAATGGAGCCTAGGACTTCCTTGGGACTGCTGAACACCTGCCAGCCCACAGGAAGTGGTAAATTAATTTCTTGGTTTTCTTTGCTTGTGTCTGTGGCTTCTGCTTTACCTATTGTCTTTATCTCAACTGTCTTTATCTCAACCCAAAAGTTTTCTCAGTTTTACTCTTCTGATTGTTTCCATGATCCCAGTGGGGAGTGAGTGGCTGTCTGACTGTGGCTTAGCTGTCAGCTGGGGTTTAACAATGACACGAGTGTATCTGCATTCATAAATTTAAAAAGAAACAAAGTTGTGTGTCTTATAAATTCAGCTAATTAAAAGCCTAAAACTACCAAAGTGACTTTCATGTAACAGAGTAAAACTTGCAAAAGCAACTGCATTGGCAATCACCCTACTAGCATAGTATTCCTGAGATTGCAAAAATTTTAAACAAACATCAGTGTGAAACCACACGGAGGAAGAAGATGATACCTATGTTAAACAAAACAAATTTTGGTCATTTATATTTATTATCTCATAGATTGTTCTCCTGCACTCCCATGTCCATTTGCACCAAGATGTGTGTCCCAGTGGTCTGACCAGTTTCACTTATACATGAGACAGGGACAAGAGACATTAGCTACCAACTCCTAATTAAATCTCTTGGATTCCTCCTGCTGACAATGCGGTTAGACATAGGTTTTATTCACTTTGTGAGTTAGTCACTATGGCATGAATTTATGCTTCAGAATCTTGCTTAAAGGTTCTTATTCCATACACTTTTAGGAAGCTTGCTTCCCATAAACTATGTATCTTCATTTGGGCATCTTTCTGGCTACTGCCTTGCTGCCATCCTCCTGTTAGCAGAATTCAATCTTCTACTTAAAGTATCACTATGCTGTGGCCTCATGAGAACTCAGGCTTTTTGGTCTTGCTGTAAACAATGCATTTCTTCATGTTTACCCCTTTAACATTAACTGTGTGCTTGGTTATCAGTATACAATCTTCTTTAATCTTTGACATTGTTTCTTTTGGTGCTTTTACATACATACACTTCCACCCATAATTCATTCTACAAATCTTTATATTTCTATCACAAGTCTCTGCAAGTTATACAAGGCCAAGTCTGGGAAAAAGGCTGAACTCAAGCTTCAGAAAAAAAAAAAACCATGAAAAATGAGTCTGCATGCTCAGCTCTAGAAAAAATCAGGTATATATTTATATTTAGCAATTTCTTTACTCATTTCTGCAGCATAAAGACCCTACAGACCTTCTTGCATCTGTCCTCTGCTCATGAAGACATGGCTGTCTTAGTTTTATTTCGGCTACAGAAACAGTTCATGGTGGGCCCGTTTGCTGAATCCTTCTCCTTCTGTGTTATACCATTGCAAACCTCAGCTGTAAGTTAGAGAATTACATTTATCTTGCTCCTTTAAATGTCCAACTCATCTCTCTCATGTGGGGCAAAAAATGCATGTATAATTTTCTTAGAGAAGATGAGATTCTAGAAAGTCACTCTGCGATTGGAACACAGCCTCCAGTGATTTGGGTGATTATGAGTTAGGAAATCAGAGAAGGAATGTTTCCCATAGGGTCAACTGCCAGCTGTGTTGAAGGCCTGTGGTGGCACTCAAGGCTCTTATGACTGGGGACGTGTCAGAGCCAAATACTCTCCGAGCAGGTTCTTTGAGATATTCCACATGAGGAGGGCTTCATGTTTAATACCAAATTTCCTTATTTGTAGATATCTGATATTGCACAAGATTTTGATTTAGCAGAGTGATACAGCAATGTATTAAAATCACAAGAGCAATATAGCAATTGCTCTATACACAGTTCTGTCACCATACAAACCCAGTCCTTGTATGCTCACTGTCACGACACTCGGCATCCCAGGGTCCAGGGAAGAGTACATGAGATGAAACCAGCTGAAGTCAGTTGCTCTCTTTAAAGTTCATTTTCTTAGTTGTTCTGCCTTTATACTTTCAGGTTTCGCTGAGTCGCCTACGCACTTCTCCACCCATGATGTTTCTCTCCCCTACTTACGTCAGGCAAGAACTGCTCCCACAGCTCAAAACCCCACTGGTATAGCTGGATATCTAAAACAAAGGTCACCCTCAACAACCTTTGTGCTGAGATTAGTTCAGCTTTCCTTATGATAATTGGAGGTCATTCTTTATATTCTTGCCTTGGTTCGTCATTCTTGCCCATCTCCTCTGAGCCTTCTTTCACTGTGGGTGTTTGTTTTCACTGCATAAATTTCTCTTCTTTATTTATTTTTATACTAAAAAAAAAAAATCAAACTCGAAAAACATTCATTACAACGAAGATAAAAAGTGAGTATGGCATTTGGTTTTGTGCCTCTGTTCTCAAGGAAATATGTTTTTAAAAAGCAACCCTACTAATAATTTTGCCACAGAAGACCACTAAAAGTCTGAGGCTCAACTGGTACTGAAATGCAGATGCAGCTGTTTGCTGGGGCCAGTGTCTTGCTAAATGACTTCTTAAAATTTCAAGACTAGTAACTTCTTTGAGCAGCATTCTTGAGAAAGGGTTTAAAGCAACATATGAACAACTCTCCATATGGATATATTTTCAGACAATTTCAGATAAGTTTGTAAATGAAAATACACCCCAAAACCATTAGCTGGACCCCAAAAGTCTGACAGAGAACAATAGGAATTCATTAGTTTTAGCTACTGCTAACTCTGACAGACATACATGATTATGATGGAAAGTAATGCCAGCTGTTGTCTACTAATGATCTCATCATGTTATATGTATGCAATGAACTTCTTATTTTATATTTATCAGGAGAAGAATGTGGCAAATTGACCCATCCAGGTAAATACCTTCACAAAGGTAACGCTGAGGATTTGTTGTCACAACCAGAAGGTGGGTATATGTTTTTTTCTCTGTGAAGAAACACTGTCAAACTGCTCACTTTGTGGGTTTGATACTCTGTCCATGCTGAATTGTTCTCTAGTAATCAAAGAAAAAAAACTAGGACTGAGCCTTCTCTGAAAATCTTTATTAAATAGATCCACCAAAAAGACTTACACAGGCTTCTAGCTATCCTGGCACTTTGTAGAAGTCCCAGTACAGTACCTGGTAAACAAAACTCAAATCCCGTAAATCCAGCTTCCCTGACAAAGTGTGTTGCAGATGACATTCAGTGGCCAAGGTTCCCCATGCAGTGCCTTAATCCCGTGGTCTATTTGACTGTGGAATGATGTGCTGGACCATCACTCTGTACCAACACAAGCATGTAAGAGGTGTTAGAGGAATCTGTCTCAGCTACCAGCTGGAGATAGCTTTGTGGGATAGCTTTCAGCCAGATTTATTCCTTTATCTGTTCCATCTTGAAGCCATACCAGCACAAGTGATTGGAAAGCAGAAGAACGAGAGTGAATGGCCAAGGATCAGGTTGGAAGGGAGTGGGAAACTGTTTTTTCTGGAGTATTTGTGTTGTTTTAAACTTACATGGGAATAACAAGAGCCAATATGAATGGAATGGAGACAGAAGCCAATGGCAGGAATTAAGTGCATCTTGACTTCTACCTCATTTAAGGATCATCTAACCCCATTATGTCCTAGGACTTAGACACTGAAGTTAACCCTCACTCCTAAAGGAGGAGTAAGGAGGAGTCTCTACTGAGCACCTTGGTAATTAATGAATTCGCTCAGAACACTAAAATACCTGCCTTGCCCAATGTAATTTGATCAAACACCTCCTCTCCCTGAATAATTGGTAGGCTCATTCCTTCTCTCCACATGTTGTAACTGAGGCAGGGTTGAAACAAGACAAGAGTGGGCGAAATCTGTAACATGGTGACTAAGGTAATTGCTTGCAACTGAAATTTAAAGAGTTCATGCTCAACTCCAACTGATACTTTGTATAGAATAATTTAACCTTAATTAGAAAAAGAATGAAAACCCCAGTATTTCTCCATCCACGTCAATGCCTGCACTAGTAAGATATTAGGTCATGTTGTTCCGGGTTCACTTTGGGATGCTTCCATGCAAAACAAAAACACCTGACTCAGAGAGAACCCTGCAGCAGTAGGAGCATTTAGTTTGCAAAAAGATGCATGCTCAGACAGAAAAGAAATTTGAAGTCCAGCATCTGACTTCTGGGTGTAACATCAGGCAGAAGATGCAGCAAGTATCCTCAGCCTCCTTATCTGCAGTGCATTAGGCTGCACATGAAATCGAAGGCGGTCATCGGCCATCTCCGCATCCTGACAGGCCTAACACGTGCAACGTGAGGAATTAATCAGGGCTGTCAAGACTGGAGCAGCTTTGCCAGGTCTCGGATTCAGACCTAGAAACACAGCCATACTGGGAGTATTCAGAGCTGAATCTGAGTGGGGCATCACATGCCCACAGAAATCTAGCCAAGGGAAAACATTTAGATGTTCATAGAATCATAAAATGGTTTGGGTTGAAAGACACATTAAGAGGTCACCTAGCCCAATCCCCTTGCAACGGGTATGGACATCTTCAACTAGACCTGGTTGCTCAGAGCTAGTCCAACCTGACCTTCAGTGTTTCCAGGGGTGTGGCATCCTCCCCCTCTCGGGGCAATTCGTTACAATGTTTCACTACCCTCATTGTAAAACAAAAGTCTGCTTATATCTAGTCTGAATCTATCCTTAGTAGTCCTATTTCTACATGTCCTTCAAAAAATCTGTCCCCAAGCTGCCTGTGGAATTAGTTGAATCACTATCCCTGGAGGTATTTAAACAGATGTAGATGTGGTGTTTGGGAGCATGGTTTAGTGGAGTAGCTGGCAGTGTCAGCCCAACTGTTAACCTAGAAAACTAAACATAAGAAACCTGAGAAGCTCAGAATTAAATGTAAAACTCCCAAATTCTTGGTACAGTCAGATCTGCAAAGGCTCAGTAAGGTGCACAACCTTAACATTAACCCTGTGTCCTAACACTGCAGTTGTATTCATACAATTAACACAATAGTTATGTTTTAAAGGCTGTCACTGAAATTAGGTTTTTTTCTTCTCTGGTATTGTGTAATGTTTGTTAAAAGGTGTTTGGCACACCTTCCTCAAATCCTGATTTTTCCTGTAGAACCTGCCCTGCTACTTGGCAGTGCACATCGCTGAGTTATACACACCTTTACAATTAATGTACCTGCTAATTAGATTCGTTGTTTGTGGTATAACTGAGACCAAGGCAAAAGAATAGAGCAGAAGCTGTCAGAGTTAGTAATAAATGTTTCCAAATTATAACATACAGCTTGTTCATTGAATGGGATATTAAACATTTGGAGAATTTGATGTCGTTTAGGGTCTCAAAGTCTACTAGTGATAGAATATATTAGACTTCTGTTGATCTCAATGTTCTACCAGAAATAGAAGCCGCTCCAATTTAGATGCACTAGCAATGATACACAGAAGCAAAACTCAAGTCAAAGGAGCTGTGAATTACATATTAAACAAGTGAATAACCACTGTGTCAGAATAATTCTCTTCACTGAGGTAAGATCAGTCAAGGTTTCACGTAGTTACGACAAAAAAATCTGAATATGTCTGTCAGACACCAGCAGTATTCCAAGAAAGTCAAGCACTTAGACACCAAATGTGAGATTTTGACTTATGATTGAAAACCAGAGTGGGAAGCAGATTTAGTTACATTCTAAGTACATACGGTACAGCTTTGGCTTTTTTTTTTTTTTTAATAATATGTGTTTTTAGGGCAGTGCTCTTCAGATTTATTTTAGTATTTGCATAAAAATCCTGCAGATCTCTAGAGCCATTGATGAACTGGAAGACAATGCTGAAGGAAGCTGACAAAATGGGAAAAATACATAAACTACCACTATTTGCTAGCAACCCTCCCCCCACTTCTGCTAGGAAAGAACAAATGCCAGCTCTATTCCAATGAAGATTAACGTCTGACAAACATTAATGAGACCCACGAAACAAACAAAAAAATTACGTGTTGAAAAAAATTCCCAAAAGCCAAAATCCCCTTTGCTTTACAGTGAACGTGTTAATGCAGCCAAACTCGACCTTTCTCTCCCAAGGTGACTCTCTGAATAGAAACTAGCTTGAAGAAAGCAAAGTGATACCTTAGAAACCAACCAGTTTTACACTCATTACCAGTTAAAATGGCTACAGAGCCACGTGTCTGACACTACAAATAAGTCATCAAAGGAAGTTCTGTGTGAATTTGGTTTCAGATACTTCACAGTTCAGTGGGATTTTTGCAAATTTGCATGACAGCATGAAAGCTAGAAAAATACCTTGAAAACCCCTGTTCAAAGTTGAGATTTTCCCTCAACAACTTCACCAAAAATTTTATTTGGAGCCCCCCACAGCCTTTAGGTAGTCTTTTTGGTTTGGTTTGGGTGGAGTTTTTTTGTTTGTTGGGTTTTTTTATGTTTGGGGTTTTGTTTTTTTCCCTTTAGGTTGTCTTTTTGGGTTTCTTTTTGGTTCTTTGTTTAGGTTTTTTTTTTTATTATTTATGCTCCTCTTTGTTCAACTGTTGCACAAACACCCAGTTGCTGTGCAACACATTATAGAGGTTGTGCCAACCCACAGCAATGGAGACGTCGCGCTCCTGCTGGCACTGCTGCCGCAGGACCTGCTTTAATCACGGACAATGAATCAGCAGAAGAAAAAAGAAAAAAAAATCATTAAGTAAATGTTTGCACATTGGTTCATTGAGTAGAGGAGGCTCAAGGGTGACCTTACCACTCTACTGAAAGTAGAGAGTGATATAACCAGGTGGGGGGCGGCCCCTTTTCCCAGGCAGCCAATGGCAGGATGAGAGGACACGGCTTCAAGCTGTGCCAGGGGAAGTTCAGGCTGGACATTAGGAGGAAATCCTCCACAGAAAAGGTCATTAGATACTGGAATGGGCTGCCCAGCGAGGTGGAGTCACCGTCCCTGGAGTGTTAAAGGGCAGACTGGACGCGGCACTCAGCCCAGATGACACGGTGGTATTCGGCCCTGGGTTGCACTCGATGATCTCAGAGGTCTTTTCCAGCCAAACTGATTCTGCGATTGTGCTGCCGACGCGGAGGTCGCCGTGCCCCCCGTGCTGCAGCACCGCCGGTCCCCCAGGCCGGCCCGCGGCCGGACCCCAGCGCTGAGGGGGAGCCGCGCCTCCTGCCCCGGGCGGCGCCGCCCGAAGGTGGCTCCCCCCCCCTGCCCTTCCGCCGCCGCTGACTAACGTGCCCGCCGCGACACTGCGCGCCTGGCGCGTGCAGGGCGTCCCTCCTCCGATTGGCTGCCCCTCCAACAGGCCCCGCCCTCCTCGGCGCCCCATTGGTCACTTTCAGCCCCAGTGCTCCTCGCGCCGCGGGCCGCAAGAGGGTGCGCGCCCCCGCGGGGGATCCCGCGCATGCGCGCCCCCGCCGTGGCCTCTCCCAGGCTATCCCCCGTGGCCCCGCTCGCGCCGGCCCCGCGCCCCGGTGTCTCTCGCCATGGCGGCCGCGGCCGAGGAGCCGTTCCCACTCCACGGGCTCCTGCCCAAGAAGGAGACCGGCGCCGCCGCCTTCCTCGCCCGCTTCCCCGACTTCGACGGGCGGGGGGTGTTGCTGGCCGTACTGGACACTGGCGTGGACCCCGGGGCGCCGGGCATGCAGGTAGCGCGGGGCGGCCCTGTGTCACGGCCCGGCCCTCGGGCAGCGCCAGGGCCCCGCCGCGCCGGCCCCTCTGCGGGTACGGGGCCGAGAGCGGGGGCCCGAGGCAGCGGCGAGAGTCGGGGAGGCCCCTGGGGGGCTGTCCCGGGGACTGCCGTCCCACGGGCTTGTCTGGGTGTGTTCGCTCCCGGTTCCCGCTCGGCAGCTGGTGCGGGAGGGCGGGGAGATGCCGGAGCCGGGACCTCCGCACCGGGCACTCCTGTGAGGATCCTCCTAAGCCGTCCACAGGCGTTTTATGGCACTTAAATCTCCTCGGCTAACGCCTCTCACGCAGAGCTCGTTATAAAAGAACGCTTTGTGTTTTTGAGTTGTTAGCGCTACCTCGGCAGAGGGTCACTAGGGGCTACACTCGGCTGCCCAGGGCTTTTACATGAAAAGTGTATTTCTGGCACAGTTTGCACACCAGTCTTTCTCAGTGTATTTTTCGTGCGTTGTATTGCAATAACAGTCTGTATCAGATTCGATTCTGCCAGCTTTTTTTGAATGTGCTAGCTTTGTATCCCAGATCGCTCAACGATTACCATTGTTATCTCCATCTCGGTTTTGTAAATCTCTCTGTGCGTGACTTCAATTTGGGCATTTCTCAGCACTTATCTCTTTTAACCTTTGTCTCTTAACATTTCCATACCGTGTAAGTTTGCGTGTGGCCTTTTGTGTCAGTATTGCTTCCTATTTCTTGTCAACATGTTTTCTGTGAGTTGTGGCAAAAGAGGCCGTGAAGAAAGATTCAGAATTGAATGCAACTCGCTTGGATACTGCATCCTTTATTTTTTTGACTAAGCAGAGCTTGTGTTGGTTTGTGCCGTTTCTTTGGTGCAGATTTAACTCCTAAGTGACCTCATTAAGGGACTTGACCCTGGCAGATCATTAGTTAGGTGCTCGGAAATTACTCCTTATAGGATTCAGTTAAGCAAAGGGATGAGTGAAGAGGACAGGTAGGGTGGAAGGAGGAACTGAGTGGCTGTAACTTCGATGGATTTAGGTTGAAATGAAGCTGGTGCTTTTGGCAAGAGTTGTGGGTAAGTGTAATAGTAATTGGGAAGCTTAATGAAAGCTAGACAAAAAGCAAGCAAGATAATACCATGGGCAGGGCAGAAAGTTATAAAAGATAATTGGGAAGATGTGAATGCATAGTTCTGAAGTTTCACATACAAAAGCAAAAAACCCTAAATCTTTAGAGGTTATACACGAGGACTAGACAACACCACCAACAATATGAGTTTATGGACAGGAATGGGATGGTTAGTTCTGGATAGGTAACCCAAGGTTCATAAGGGATGCTTATGAACCATCATGATCTCAGTGCTGACCATATCAATTTTCTTCAGCCTATTTCCCTTATATGCAGGATAAAATTTCAGGTAGTTAAGTAAAAAATTTGTCAGAAACTTTGGAGGGGGGCTGGAATTTGTGTTGAAATGAGTAAGTTTGCAGGGGTGTTAGAGAAACATGTAAAAAAGTTGTATTCTCTCTCCACACTTCCCAGTTAATACCTGGCTTAAACCACTTGCTGAACTACAGACTGGGGAGGCTCATTGCACAGGGAATTATAAAGGAGATATAGCCTGCACACAGCCTGTAGAATAGCTTTGTAGGTATTTCTTCAGCAAGAGGATGTCCTCACTCTCTGGAGTATTGGGCAGCTTACATTTCACCTCCATGCAATAAATCAGTATCCTGGGCACAGGCAGTGAGACAGCATAGCTGTACTGCAAGAAGTAGCTTCTAAAGTCTCAGTTCTTGGCCTGGCATGGATTAATCTATGAGAGGTGAATCAGTTGCTTAGAGGGAAGAGAAGACATTATGTTCAGCAGGGTTTATAGGTATTGCAACTTTGAGTTCAGATTAATGGCAATAATGATTACAGACCAAAATGAGCTACCCTGTTTTCAATATAGTGGGGTTTTTAGTCAAAACAGTTTATTTCTCTGCTGCTCCCTAGTGTTTCATTCCCGGGTAGGTTTCCTCTTTGTGTTGATTCTATGACTTGGTTTGTAAACACTGATACCAGAGTTTGTCCCCTTCACAAGGGACAAAAAGATCTGGGAACAGAGTTAAGCAGAGAAATACCATAATGTTTAGATTCTTCCCTGAATGCTTGCTGCTATAGACAGAATAGTTATCAGGTTTAACAAACCTTATTTTTTTCTATTGGTTGGTTTGCTTTGCCACACAAAATATTAATATAACTTGTACTTACTTTCCATTTCTTTATGAACATTTTGTAGTCAGTGCCTTCTAGGGAACTTCTTTCACACCATGTTCTGTTGCTTTATGCTCCACCTTTTGATGCCAACTCAACAGTTTGTCTGCTTCATCGGTGCTGTTTTTTTCCCTTTCAGCCCTTCTTGGTAGAATCCACTTCCTATTGCTATCTGCCAAGTCATGGCTTGTAATTCCTTAGTAGGGCACAGCAACTAATGACATTTTAGGTAGGCAGATAAGGCGTGTTTAATGGAGTGTTGTTGTATGTGTATAGTCTTTGTTCAACCCCACCCTGTCCATTCCCTTTTTTTGTTGTGACTTCTTATGTTCCATGATAGATAAGTTGGTTCCTCTGCTTCTTGTAAATTTATTTATTTTGTTAAGTGCCTACTGGAGTTATTATTTACTACAGTTAAATGGTACTTTTGTATGAAAACCTTTTAGCAGTAGCAGCTAGTTTGGTTTTACTTGCTTTTCACCTCTGAGTTGCTTGAAAATTATTTTATTTGTGATTATGATGACCAGCTGTCCCATGACCCAAGTGCTGAAAAATTTGTTCAGCTCTTGTTGCTACAGTAGCTGTCAGTTGGAGTCAGTAACATTGTATGGGCTGGCAAAAACCTGCTCAATGCATCTGGCTTTCCCTTTTCAATTTGAATTGACACAAATACTGGTGCTCCTCTATTTCTGTTATATTGGTCGGTTACCAGGATTATGCAGATGGATTATTTTTAGTGTGCTCAATTTATCAATGTATTTGTTTTACAAAATTGGAGCTAACATGTAAGTAGGTTTTTCAAACTTCCAGCAGAAATGTATAAACAACAAAGTTTCAGTTTTAAACTACTAGACTATTACTTGTTTCTCAAATGGCTATAGGCAAGCCATGATAATAAAGGTAGGATTGAGGAGTTTTTTATAGATACAATATAAAATATTTTTAATTGTATGAGAGTTCTTAATTTTTTGAATTTTAATGCAAAAAGTACTAAAATGTATATTCTGTTTGTAATCAGTTCAGTAGTTCAGACTTTTCTGTTCATGTAAGGGAATTGATCAAGTTCACTTAATTATTTTTTAAATTATTATCATTTTTCCCTCAGAATTACAAGACTTGAAAAGCAGAACAGAGCTGAACTCTGGGCTACGCTGTAGCTTTACTGCCGGTGGGCAGTGTGCCGAACAGCAGTTCGGGTCAGCAGAAGCAGCCGTATCGGTTACTTGCGCTAAAGGACCGTGAACCTGTCTGAATTGCTGCTTTTAGGAATTGAACCTTGGACCGTGTGAAACTCTTGAGTTTCGTGTGTCTGACTGGAAGACTTTGATTTGTTGGTTCTGACTGTACAAACTCACGTGCATGTGCAGACCTGCTGGGACTCAGCTAGGAGGCAAAGAGCCATATAGTGTAGGAGTTGCATGTTGTCTATCTGGCTAGAAAACAACTTCTAAAACTACCCAAGCTTGCTGCAGCATAAATCTATGTTCTGGCCACCTGTTGCTGTATAACTTGCCTACTTCAAACAAGTCACCTTGGATTACCTTTTCATTCTTGATTTCTTGTACTTTGATGACTCAGTAGTTCATTTTGAGTAAAGACATATCGAAAAATGTCCAGTGCTGCCAATCTCAGGTTTGGTTTGCAGTTGCTTTATCGTTGGAGCAGCTCTTGACTTTTCTGTGAGTTGAGACTCACATTTGAAGGCATTAACTACAAATGCTAGAAAATTATATTGGTTTAGTGCCTGTGCGCTGTTCCCCAAGTAAATTTTCATTACTTTGTAACTATTGTTCGGTGGATGTTTTACCAGGTTAACATGCTTTAATGGTTTTCTTAAGTGAACATGAATTTCTATGAACAGAGTAGCAGTGTTGGTTTCTGCAATGGAAGTTCTTCCTTAACAAGACTCTTCATATTTGTTTCTGGGAAATGAAATTGATGTTCTTTTTATGGTTACTGTGGGTTTGGAATTTTTTGTTTGTTCTGTTTTTTTGTTGATTTTGCCTGTTTTTATTGGGATGTTGCTTGGTATTTTTCTGGGTTGGGTTTTTTTGTTGTTGAGTTTTGGGGGGACTGTTTTTTGGGTTTTATGGGGTTTGCTTTGTTTTTTGTTTGGGCTTTGGCAGCCGTGACTGCTTTCCTGAATAAGAATCTTTTTGCACTTTCAGTGTAATTAATTTATGGGAGATGTTGAGAAGATGATTGATTTTTTTTTTTTTTTTTTTTTTTTTTTTTTTTTTTTTTTTTTTTTTTTTTTGGTTAAATCAGTCTTTAATATAGGACTGGAAAAATATGTGTGTATGATCAATTCATACAATCATCTAATGATTTGGGTTGGAAAGGACCTTGAAAGGCCAGCTAGTCCAATCCCCCTGCAATGAACAGGGACATCTTCAACTAGGTCAGGTTGCTCAGAGCCCTGTCCAACCTGACTTTGAATATTTCCAGGTATTCACCACCTCTCTGGGTAACCCATTCCAGTGTTTCACCATCCTGATAGTAAAAATTTTTTTCCTTATTTCTAGTCTGAATCTACCCTCCTTTAGTTTAAAGTCATTCCCCCTTGTCTTATCACTGTCTGTGCACTTCTAACAAGTTCCTCTCCAGTTTTTTTAAGACCCTCTTTAGGTACTGGGAGGCTGCTATAAGGTTTATCCAGAGCCTTCTCTTCTCCATGCTGAACAACCCCAGCTCTTTCAGCCTGTTCTGATAGGAGAGGAGCTCCAGCCCTCTGAATTCATATTGCCCTTCAGGCAAATGCTACTGTATATGAGTATAGTTTATTTGCTGAATAAACTGCTGCAGTAGATCCTAGATGAAGAATGTTATTACAAGAAAGTAACTTTGGGTGTTTTTGCTATAAGTTAAATGAATAAAAAAATCTTAACTATACTGTTGGTAATTGTGTAGGAGGTTCCTCTAGGTAAAAGGGACATTAGATAGGTTAGTAGTTTCTATTTTGATGTTGTTTAGTTACCCACAACTACTGTAAAGTCCATCAGGGCTAGTTTTGATCTGATTTGAGGAGGCTTTAAATGTATGCTCATAAACTCCTCATAGGTAGTCAGCTCTTCTTCTCCTCGTTCTGGTAAAAATGCTCCTTATATGAGTATTAGGAGTATATAGCCATAGCTACTAACAGTGAAGCAAAGTCCTTGAAAGAGGAAAAAGGAGATGATGGTAACTTGTGTTCCTTTTAGGTTTAAGCTCAGTTAACAGACTAAAGCTTCTGAGAGCTTGTACTTCACCTTTTATTTTGTTAGTTGTGCACTCGTTACTGTAAAATTTGACCAGAATGGGCAGATGGAAGCAACACACCAAATAATTTGACCACAAAATATAGTTTTTGCAGATTTCAGTGTGGTTTTAAAGTGAGGCTGCATGTGCTTTGTTGATACAGTGGTTTTACTTGTTTCTCTTTTAAGTCCTTATTAGAAATAAGTAGATCTGTATAAACCAGAAAGATGAACATGTTGGTCTTCGTTCATTTAAAATATAACCAAGTTCAAGTTGGGTTTATATCCTTCAGTTAAAGTTTGGTGTCTTAGAAAGTTAGTTGCTATTTTTAATAGGAAAAATTAAAAATTTTCCTGGTTTGTGCACTTAAGGGTAATCAACTACATTTTCAATTTTCTGGTGCTTATATTTTCAGATTACGACTGATGGGAAACCAAAGATAGTTGATATAATTGACACAACAGGCAGTGGTGATGTAACTACATGTACCATTGTAGAACCTAAAGATGGAGAAATTACTGGTCTTTCTGGAAGAACTTTAAAGGTGAGTGTTTGGTAGTACAGAGACACCACTGAACATCTTCTTGATTGCTTAACAAAAAATATAACATCTATTTTGGTTTCTACAGAACTTAACTTCCGTTTAACCAGATTTTGTGGTTTAAGCTCAGCTGTCAACCAAGCACCACACAGCCTCTTGCTCACCCTCCCCCCCAGCAGTATGAGGGGAAGAGGATCAGAAGGGTAAAAGTGAGAAAACCCATGGGTTGAGAGGAATTCATTCACTCCTTCTCATGGGCAGGCAGGTAAACAGCCATACCCAGAAAAGATGGACTCCATCATGGACTGGATGTGGCATTAGTGCCATGGTTAGTAACAACAGTGGTAGTGGATCAAGGGTTGGACTTAATGATCTCAGAGGTCCTTTCCAACCCATATGATTCTATGACTCTGTGGATAATGGTGACTTGAGAAGATGAACACCATCATTCTGAACATCCCCCCTGTTCTCCCGGGTTATATGCTGAGCATGACACTATACAGTATGGGATACCCCTCAGCTATTCTCGCTGAGTCCCCTTCTCAACAGTTTGTGCATGGCCAGCCTGCTCACTGGTGGGGTGGGGTGAGAGACAGAAAAAGCCTTGACTCTGCTCAGCAACAGCTAAAATATCCCTGCGTTATTAACACTGTGTTCTGCATAGATCCTAAACACAGTCCCATACCAGCTACTGTGAAGGAAATCAAACCCAGCCCAACCAAAATCACTAAACTAGATCTTATCCAAAGCTAATACTGGACTTGATCATCTTCATACAGATTGCTTAGTGTTTCTTTTACTTTTCAAATGTCTTTCTTTTTAATATTTTCTGTAGGCGAATGGGGGTGTGTACAAGGTTTTGTTGGGTGCTTGATTATAATTTAATTATTTATTCAAAGCTGTATATGATATACCTTTGGAAACTTTCTGAAGAAAACATGCTAACGTGCTTTAAGAATATCAAACACAATTCTGTCTTTAAAAGTGCTTCTGTTTTCAACATTTGCATAAACTACAAGAAGAATTGTGCTAAGCTCATGGTAAATAGTTTTAGAGACTGAAAAATCTGTGACAACTTAGATGTTGGCTGACTGAATTCTCACTATGCATAGAGTAGAAATGTTTTGGGGTTTTCAGAAACACACAATGAGATCTAGTAGAGGTCTTGAGTGCACAGAACTGCTGATGTTGTGACATGTTCTTGATTTCCTGGTTGGATTGATGATGTGATATGGGATCATCACATCTTTAAATCTCTCCATACTATCAGCTTTCTTCTTAATTTTGCACAGAAGATAACTCTAAGGGTGAATATGTTGCTCTTCTGCTGTTGTTAACTAGGATTAGTGGATCTGATATACTGAATCTAAATAGCACCAAATATAAAGTGAGATGTGTGTCATGACTTCCAGCTACAATACTCCTTCATACAAGGGTGTGTCTTTTCATTTATAGTACTATTATTTCCCCAGACCTCTGAGCAGTAAAGTCACTGCTGGGGCTTTGTGTTCTAAAAGTAGAGTATCACGGAAGCTGATACTTAAAGATGTTCAATGACAGTGTCACAGGAACTGATACTTATTCTTTTGGAACTAGATTGAAATTGCCATGTCCTGTTGTTGAAACAGTGCAGTAGTTGCTGTCCTGGAGACAGGGAATTAAACTGGCAGTATTTGCAAGTCTGTTCTGCTAAGTTATGTTACACAGTGTTGGGGATTTTTTTTGTTGGGGTTTTTTTTCTTGGTGTTTTGTTTGGGTTTTTTTTTTGTTTTAATGCTGTTAGTTAACTCTATTTCTGAATATACTTTTCTGTAGATTCCAGCAAAGTGGGTAAATCCTTCAGGCAAATATCACATTGGCATAAAAAATGGCTATGATATCTATCCTAAAGCTCTTAAGGAGAGGATTCAGGTAAGGAAATACCTTTTGGTTTTGGTGTGTAGTCATATTTCACTGTTCTATTTCTTTAATTTGTTTTTTTTTTGAAAAACCACAGCATGTGATTTGCTAGCACGTTTAGGCTGCTAGGCAGCACTTGAGTGCTATTCTCTCACTGATTTTTGTTTATTTTTGGTATGATCAATTTCTTCTGTGATTTTTCAGAGCAAAAGCAGGTGGCTCAGTGGTCCATTCAGGCAAAAAGTATAGAAATTACTGATACTCATTTTTTTCTGTGTGGCAGTTTATGTTTATTTATAGTATCGTATGGGACACTTTTAGCCATTGTGTGTCAAATGAGAATTTTCAAATTGTTTTTGAAGATTTCATACTTTGACATGTATTTGTCAGTCTAGTCAGGAACCTGATTTTGTTTTACAGAAAGAACGTAAGGAAAAACTCTGGGATCCTGTTCACAGACTGGCTCTAGCAGAGGCCTGTAGGAAACAAGAAGAATTTGATGCTGCTCTTAGCTCTCCCTCACAGGTTTGCAGAGTCTAAATTTATAAACTTGTTGTTTGCAACAATTTGTTACTGGTTGACAGGGTTAAAATATTTCATTAGATGAGTGAAGGAAAGATACTTGTGACTATTTTGGCAGATAACTTACCAGTGTATTTTCTGATTATTTAAAAAGTTTTTATATGGATGGTTGTTTGATTTGCTTAGTGCTGTTAACTTTCTGAAGTTGTTGTGGAATATGTACTTGAAAAATTTTGTAGGACACTTTTAGTAAGTTTTATTTTTAATTTAATGTGCTGTTCTTTTGGGCTACCGTCTATGCTTTGTTCAAAGTTGGAATCTTCTTAACGTATTCTTTCATTTGTAAACTATGTACTATTCCAATAAAGTACCAGAAATGCCTCAGGTTACTCCTTTATCATTTAACAATCTTTAAAAAGATAATGACTTTAAATGTCACGATTACAGGAATTGGAAATAGTTTTGCGTAACTGGCTGAAAATAAGTAGTGTGCTGTTGGAGGCCATTGAACTACTAGATGTTTGTGACTCCTAGGATAGTCTAACATTCCTGAGGAAGCAAGGGAACAAATGTGTAGCATCAGAAGGGAATTTAGGATTACCTATCTTGTAATAATTTTAGAAACACTCTAACTGAGTTTTGGTTGCCTTATTAGGTAAATAAGCTAATAAAGGAAGAACTTCAAAATCAAGTGGAATTGTTGAATTCTTTTGAGAAAAAATACAGTGATCCTGGCCCAGTATATGATTGCTTAGTGTGGAATGATGGTGAGACCTGGAGGTAAATGCCTAAACTTGTGTAAAATGTCTTGTTCTACACATAAAACAGCAATTTGCAATGAAGACTCTTGTTAATTTTTAAATCTGCCCTCTTTATAGAGGTTTTAAATATATTTTGCTTTAAAATAATCCTGCTATATCAGTTGAGCTTCTTGACAAGATTCCGATCCCAAATGAAGATGGGGTAGAATAAAATTGAAGACAGCATGATATGAGCAGAAGCTTGTGGGATTTCCTTCTGAAGGAGAATAAAATGGCTTTAAGAATCCATTGGGGATAGGAAAAAAAAGTCCTGAAACAAAACAGGTGTGTTTGCACAGACTTCAGGCTGTAACGTGGCACGTTTCTTGACTGATAATGTGCATTATATGAAACAGTGAGTAAGACTTCAAATGTTTGTGTACCAGCCCTGAACAGGTAGCTTTAGTAAAATTTCTTCCCTGAAATTGGATGAATTTTCATATGCTTGGATTTATTTGAATTTAGTAGCATTTGGCAATGAGTTTATTTAGAAGTCTTTGTAATTTCTGAGTCTAAGTGTAAACAACCAGGTTTTAAAATAGCGACTGGAAGAAGTAAGATACCATAAACACAGAACCAAACTTCTTGAAGTCTTTGTGGTATGTTGTGCTGGAGGGGGGAGATAACAAAAAGTTTGCAGCAACTGGAAAATTGTATTTTTATTTGTTTTTTTTGTCAACAGAGCCTGCATAGATACAAGCGAGAGTGGTGATTTAACTAACTGTACAGTGCTGAGAACCTACAAAGAGGCTCAGGAATATGGATCTTTTGGGACATCTGAGATGTTGAATTATTCTGTGAATATATATGATGATGGAAACCTTCTGTCCATTGTAACAAGTGGAGGTAAATGAAAGTAAACTTAAGAGTATTTTGCTGCTGCGTAGATGTCATGAGAAATAGTGATTTTTATTGGGTCCTGATTCTGATGCTTGGGATGGCTTAAGGCAGCTGTCTTAATACAGCATTCATTATTATGGCATTTAAGATTGATATTCAGATTTCCTGAACTAAACCTATAATGACAGCTCATTACCAAACTGACTTAACATTTTTCTCTGAAATACTGTCAAATTTGGGTACATAAGCATGTATACATAGAATGTGTATACTTAGGTACTCATTAAGATGTTCCTGCAGCTTAAAGCCTAAACTAGAGAGAGCCTTCTTTCAAAATACCCTTTTGTTTTGTTTGTTAACTATAGAGTGATGATTGATTTTTAGTTGCTATGCTTTGTGCTTGTATACCATGAGCAAAATGGGTGTTGATCTTTATTTAGGTTCATACGAACTTTTTTTAGTGATGTCAGGTGTCTCTATAGTTGTAGCTCCAACTGCTCTGAACCCATAGTGGTGTACTCTTTAAATAATCATGTTTTGGAAACAACCTGAGTGGTTAGGGTGGTAGGGATGTATTTGATTTGAAAAATGATCTTAATTCCTTATGAAACTATCCCCACTACAAAACAACTACAAAAGCAGTTATGGTTTCTAAATAGTTGGTAATTTTTCTGAGACATTCCTTTCTGTATTACTAAGCAGTTCTATTTTTTTTTTCCTAATCCCCACTATCCAAGTCATCTCAGGTATAATATTGATAACTTTGAGTAGGAAGCATTGAGGCTTTGAAGTGGAACTTTTGTCAGTGGAATTCAGTTATACTTCATTTCTCTCTGCCTGCTGCCTCCTTTCTCTCGTCGAAAAGCTGTTTGTTGAACCTCCTTCAGCTGGCCTCAGTTGATCCAACCTGTCCAGATCCCTCTACAGAGCCTTCCTATCCTATCAGATCCTATCAGATCAATACTTTCTCCCAGCTTGTTGCTGACTGCAACCTGACTGAGGGTGCCCTTGATCCCCTTGTCCAGATGTCCAGTGATGAACATCACTGGTGACTGGCCACTGACTGGATTTATATTGTTATAGCTCAATAAGTGAAAATTAGTTGAGCTGTAGTATATTAAATTGATAAAAATGAAATTCACTAAACATACTTTTCATTTGTGCAGGAGCTCATGGAACACACGTGGCGAGTATTGCAGCTGGATACTTTCCAGAAGAACCAGAACGAAATGGTGTGGCTCCTGGAGCTCAGATTCTTGCAATTAAGATTGGCGATACGAGACTAAGTACAATGGAAACTGGCACTGGTCTAATAAGAGCTGTGGGTATTATTAATCTCAGTGCTGTGATTAAAGTGTAGAATATTGTGAACCTTTCTTCTGGCTTATAGGCTATGTTTTTATGGTTCTACAGTATTTACAACAAAAAAACTAACCAAACAAAAAAACAACCACAACAACAAAACAACCCCCCCACCCAATCCTAAAAAAAACCACGAAAACAACTAAAATGTATTTTAAAGCATATTTTAAGACTAATGTTTTAATACAAAACAAGACTTCTGTTGCATAGAGCACTTAAAATTTTTTCAGACTGACAGACTTGCATTGTGTCTGTCAAGCTTGACACATGGGTGAAGTTGCATGCATGACTGCTTAGAAGTCTTTGTGTTGTATTTCTTATAGTTACTTAGATAATTATAGAAGACTTAAATCTAGAATAGAGACTAGTATCTACCTATGTGGCTGAGTTTGTGTGAACTCTTTTTATTACAAGTGAGGAAAATATAATTTCTTTTAATGATGAAAGACCCAAGACCTTTTCCATTTAGTGAACTGATGGGGAAAAACTTTACACAAGAAAAGGATCTGAAAATAGAAAATTATGTTTCTGGCCCATAGAACATTTTGATAGAGCAACATGAAGATGTAAAATAAATGTTTTTGCAACTTTTTAGAGTTCTGTTGAACCGCACAGGAAAAGGCGAATTTTATGTTATTGAGGACAGACATTAGTGACAGTACTGATGATGTCTGCAGTTTTCTCATAGGGTAATGTCTTAATTTATAGCTTGGAACATGACAAGAATAAGGTAGTTCAGGGATTGGTTTGTTTTAATTGTCTTTGTTCATAAGGAAAATAGCACTTAAATAACTGATGGAAGTGAATTATTTTCTAGAGTCAAAAGAGATTTATCCCACTTTCTTACATATCAGTAGCAGATCAGTTCAAGCAGAAGGTTTTTTGTCATTCTTTAAGTGACTTATTCTGTGACTAGTATATATTTTTGCTTTTATTTTTGCTTTATCAGATGATAGAAACAATAAAATACAAATGTGATCTTGTCAACTATAGCTATGGAGAAGCAACACACTGGCCAAATTCTGGGTGAGTAGTACTGTAGTTAAAGTATATTTCAATTTCACAGAAGTGGAATTATATTTGTTGAGCTCTGTGTAAATCAGCTGTCACTAAGAATGAATTGTCCAGACCTATATGATTCATGTGTTAGAAACTCTGCAGTTTACATTTTAAACTGTCTTTGAAAGTTAGATAAACCCATCCAAAAAGCTATAATTTATAATATACATACAAATATGTAATATAAAAATTTCTATATATAAATAATATTTTAGATTAATATTTTTGTAGCTGCAATACCACATAATCTGTGGAGTATGTTTTGAAGACCTAAGATTGCTATAACTGTTACTCCTTTTTAAAACCAGAAGGTATTTTTGTGGTCAACTTCTGTACTGGAACCACCTCTGCCAGGTGTGGGAAACAGGCCCTCATATTCCTTGTTTGGTGACTGCTCAGAGGTTCTACTAGAAATGGGAATTTTGTCCTGTGGAAGAAAGTAATATTGTTGACTAAACGACTTATTTTTTTCTCATACTTCAGGAGAATTTGTGAAGTGATTAATGAAGCAGTGTGGAAACACAATGTAATCTATGTTTCAAGTGCAGGAAATAATGGTCCTTGCCTTTCTACAGTAGGATGTCCTGGTGGAACTACATCGAGTGTAATAGGTACACAATTTGTTTTGAAAAAATCTTTACAGTATTTACCTTCTGTTCTTTCAAACTTTGTGCTTTTGTTACATGTTTGATTGCTGAACTAAATCCAAAAAAATTTCAGACTGTTGGGCTACAAGATTAATTCTGAGGGAGGCACTTCCTGTATGCTTAGGGATAAAAATTTAGATTATCTCCTTACAATTCTTGCAGGACCCTATGAAGAAAAGAGAGGTAGGAGGCAAATGGTCTTGATTCGATGTGGCTTTGTATCAAATGTACAAAAGAAATCTTTGGTTTTATTTATTTGAACATTCCAGGATTAGTTTTTTAATTAGTTTTTTGTCTAAGCACACCGCTTTGCTCAGACCAGTTGCTGCTGGCTAATGCAACTTGTAAAAAATATGATTCTAAGTTGGATTCCAGTTAATCTTCTGAAGAGTCTTGCAATGCATTCTGAATTGTCAGAACTGTGATTTTGGATCGTCTGTCTTCATCAGAAACTCTGATTTTTATTTGTAGTTAAACAAATCTCCTTAATTTGAATATAAAATAATCCCATGTCAGGACCTAGACAAGTCCTTGATGGGAGGAATCTTCCAGCTGCAGTGCCACTTTTGTGCCAGCCGATTACTGGCGTAGAAGTTGTTTTTCTGATGGGCTAACATATGTTTTTGATATTTCAGTGGAAGATTGAGTTACAAAATTCAGCAAAAATGTCTAACATTCAGGGGTAACTTCCTTAGTCTTAATTTTTGTATAAATCCTGTTGTCTCATTGTTGCATTACACAAGATGCTTGCTAAGTCTCAGAATTCTCATTCAAGAAGACTGGCATGTAAAGGAGACTAACATGAAGTCATGAAAGCTGGAGAGCTGCTGTTTCAGGGCGACTACTAGAATTAATGCTGATTACTTTCTAAAAGTTAATCTGCAATTAATTCACTACTGAGACTGGGGGTTGGAACTGGAACTAACAAGCTCTATTCAGGTCTGTATTGGCTTTGCTCTCAGAATGCATCTACTCTCTCAATTCAACTTACTTGTTGTATCACTTTAGAGACTGGATGATCATTCGCTCTGCATGCCAAGTAGTTTGCCCCTTGTCCTTCATCTGGAGTGAACCAGATAAGATTTTTTGGGTTTTGAGGGTAAAGCAAAATACAGATGACAGGTTGGCTTAGTTTACACAAACATGGGCCTTGCCAAATTTGTCAGCTTGACGCAGTAATTCTACCATCCTGATAGTGCTTGTGCTGTAAACAAAGTGGAACGTACACTTTAGAATAGGTGAATGGCATCCTTGGCATTCTGTTCTACAAATGCCACTTTGTGAGGCTTTGATGTAGTCATTTACGTACCCTTTGCACATTGAACTGATACACAGTAATGATTGTCTCATAGCTGTGTGTGAGTTGGGTGGTTGTGGCTCCAGGTGGTTTAGCTGTGAGCCACATGAACACAAACCAAATCATGTGGATTGCTTTGAGTTATGGTTGTTACAGTTCATAGCAGTGTAAACACAGCCAAAGAGGTGCAGGAGAGAGTAGAGATGAGTAAGAGATGAGTAAAAGGCATCTGTTGTGGAAGAAATGTGGAAGGTGAATACATCCTATTCCAGCTGAATAAAAGTGAAACTTGGAAATTTGCATAATATTTTAATATTACATGGTATGCCCATCAGTGTTGTTACTGCATAGCATGCTGATTTACATTTGCTTAGCAAAACTACCTGGATTTAATGAGATGGAAAATGTGTGTTTCTGTTTTTTAAAAAACAAGAATTCTTCTCATAATGAGTTTAAACAACAGAAATATTTCACTTTAGCTTTTATTAAAAGTTCATATTACATCTAAAATGTTTGAATGTTTTTTACAGGTGTTGGTGCCTATGTATCACCTGACATGATGATTGCTGAATACTCTTTAAGAGAAAAACTGCCTGCAAATCAATACACTTGGTCATCCAGAGGGCCTAGGTATGTTATACTTTTAGAACAAATTCATTGCTTTGAGGTAATTCAAAAATCTAAATTGGTCATTAATACCAGAATAAAAGTATTTCTTTCCTGTGGAAAGAGCATAGATAGCCTGCTGTCCTGGGAAGGCCTTTGTATATTATATTGAACTGCAGAACTCCTGAGGGGAGGAAGAATACCACTGAGTGGCTTCAGCACAAGCTGTATTTTTCAGGAAAGTGTATTTGTGTGCAGACCTATTCAGAGATGATAAAAGTTGATGAAATGTTTGGAAATTTGTTTGTTTTTTTTTTTTTTTTAATTTAGTTTTTTTGAGATATTTTTTCCATAGCATTTATTTAATTAAGTTAGTGTGTTGAAGTTAAATATTCTCTAAGTGCTGAAGATTCAAAGAAATACTGTTACTGCAGTAGTGTTACCTCTGGCTTCACTGACATTGCTGCAACGACACAACTTACTCGAGGGTTTGCTTGAGTCTGGCAGAGGTGTGAGTAGGCAGAGACATTTTTTTTCTACCTCACACTCTAGAAACTTACCTCAAAGAACTATAAAAGAAAATTTAGGGGTAATGTAAACTTCAGTTTTTATGTCATATCTCTGAAGCATTTGGTACCGATGTGGTAGACAAGAGAAGAAACAAAAGAGTACATGTATGTTTGAGTTCTTGCCTGCGTTTAGACTTTAGGATTGCTCTGTAGTTGTCATGGTGTTTGCATAGTGTCAAGTATA
Source organism: Empidonax traillii (assembly GCF_003031625.1). Classification (NCBI taxonomy): domain Eukaryota; kingdom Metazoa; phylum Chordata; class Aves; order Passeriformes; family Tyrannidae; genus Empidonax; species Empidonax traillii. Next base: position 286,753 of record NW_020955362.1, on the reverse strand, counting down.
TTGTTTCAGAATCTTGCTATGAAGAACTGTCATGTTTCATATAGGGAAAAGAGAAATATGTTCTCTACCGTCAACTGAGAAAGGGAGAAAGATTTGTAATTAATTTGTATATTCATACACACACACATATATAAAACCCCTATATTTTGTGTTCTTAGTCACTGTGCATTGTAAAGTAGTCAGAGTGAGCTTATGTCAGCTGAAAGGCCCAAGTCTGGCTAAAGCAGGATTCCTCTTGTGTAGGGTACAACATGCAGCTGACTGGGAGAGTTCACAAGTTTGCTACAGCAGCCTTAGTGTAGGGGATCAGTCTGTTTGAGTAAGCAGCAGAAGCTTTCAGGCAGATGTGCTGTGCACTGTGTGTCCAGAAGTGTTCTGGTACAGAACCTTCTATAGGTTTATATATGTCTGTCATAAAATATGCCCAAACATCACATTAGAGTATTGTACTTGAGGTACTGTGATTTGAGACAGATTTTAGATATAAGAAATTGTCAGGGTGGTATATAAATGCCCTGTAATACCCTGCCTCTCTACAAATCCCAATAACTTGGGTACAGTGCTGTCCTTATTCAAGTGATGCAGTTTTTGTCTATCGGGAGCAAGAAAGATGTAGCATATCTAGCTCAAAGAGTTGAAAACTAGATGCTGCTCTAACTGTGCCAGAGGTCCTTGCTCTGTTGTTAAATATGCCTGTGAAAGATAGGCCTAGCTAATCCTGATCCGGCTCTTGACATTTTGTTTGATTCTTTTTGTTCTTCCCCTGCTCTCCCTGTTTCTGGTTTGTGTGTTGTAATTCAGAACTTGACCTGGTAGTGAACTGGCAACATGGAAAATTAAACATCTGGGGTTTAGATCTTTTCTAGCCTTCCTCTGCCTTTTATAGCTTTTCTTTAAAATTAATAACCATTGAATGGGCTGTGTAAAATACTATTTTATGTATTGAAGTGTTTAATAGGTTTGTTTGTGTGCATTTTCTAATTCAAACCTCAAAAGATATTCTGCTGGCTAAACTGAAGGGTATTGAAGGGGTAAAATTTAGAAACCTTTCACTGCAAAACAGGCATAGCTAATGATTAATGTGACATTTTAAATTGTTACTGGTGCCATCCTTTGTCTTGGCTTAATGAGTTAATAGATTTAATACAGTAATAGATTGTGAATGTTCCCTAAAGCTGAAATCTTTCGAAGTATACTGATAACTTCAAGATAAATTGTGCATTAAAAAAAAACTTTGTTTCTTAATAATTTTTTTTTTAACACTAGCACTGATGGAGCCCTTGGAGTAAGTATTAGTGCCCCAGGAGGTGCTATTGCTTCTGTTCCAAACTGGACTCTGCGAGGAACACAACTCATGAATGGCACATCCATGTCTTCTCCCAATGCATGTGGAGGCATTGCATTAGTATTGTCAGGTAATGTGCTACCATGTTAAGCTTAGAGGGGTTATCTAAAAGAGATTAAATAGTTTTTCCTCTTATAAAAATGCTGTAGCTTTCAAATTTTTTGTTGTGTCCAATAACACCCTTATTTTTAATTTCAGGACTCAAAGCTAATGGTATTCACTACACTGTACATTCTGTCAGAAGAGCTTTAGAAAATACTGCAGTGAAAGCTGAAAACATAGAAGTATTTGCGCAAGGACATGGTATTATTCAGGTATTTGCTAGCAAAAAACCCAGCATAATATAAGTAACTGTCAGTGGAAAATTAACCCACAAAAAAGCAGCTTTCTAAGCGATCTCACTCAGTTTGCTCCCATGCTACTTGATTCTCAGATCTGATTGAGCAAGAGGAAGGGAATGTAGTGGGAGGGGAGAAGGAATGAGAAATTCTTCCAGTTTCAACATGCAGTTGCTGTAGAATAAATGTGTTAACTGGACACATTTTTAGACTGATCAAAAGGTACATGGAAATAAAAGTGGGATGTGGGTTTTTATCACCCACATTTGAATTTGAGTGCCTGAGTTCTGTCCTGATGTCCAAAAATGCTTTTATGTATTGTCAGAGAGATCTGAACTTGTTCTGTTCAGACAAAAGCTGGAACTGTAAGTTCTGGGCAGTGAAAATAGATACCCACGCTGGTTCACATAGGAGTACAGCTGCAGTTGTGCAGTGACTTTGCTGCAGGCCTGCACTGAAGTGCTCATTGTATCCTGTGGACTTTAAGGGGCTTGGCAATCTGATACGATCCTTTGTATGATGAAGGCACACTGAATTAGTGTCTCCCTATGCATAAACTTGTATTCTTATAAAGCTGCTGCTCTTTTTTGCCACAGTCACTCCCATCGTAGTCAAAAGAAGTACTGAGATTTTTCTCTCGTGCTTCAAGATGGTAGATATTAACTGCTCCATCCTAATCTCACGTTCTGGAGATGCTAGAATGCAGTAGGTAATGTCTGCTAAGCACGTCTGTAATGATGCAAAAGGTAGTGGTGGTAGCCAATATCAAATAAAAAACATTGCTGCATAAAAATGAAATGCACCAGTGATACTTTGTGTTTTAGTAGCCTGTGATTAAAGCATGTGTTAAAATGTGGTTACAACTGATCTGTGAGACAAGTCTGTTGTATGTACTCTTGTCTCAAAGGAGAGCACCCTGATCTTTGCTGGTGAAGGTACCTTGCTCCAAGTAGAAGAGAATGTAAGATTTTTATAGTCTCTAAAATAGCAAGCAAGGTAGAAAGGTGTCTTCTTAAAAACTTAACTTGTCATGCAAGGTTAGTGTGACAACTCATTTCCTTAGACCTAGGGACTGGAGAATCATGATCTGATTCTCTTATTTGATACCAATTTATAAAACTTACATGGGCATCCCATATTGCTTCTCTCTTTTGAATTGCTCAACTTTTTATTGTATAAAAATTTTGAATGTTTAATTAGTATTGCTTCACCTGTGAAAAAGTCACCTGAATTAGTATCATAGGTTTGGACCTTGAAGTCCTCTTTGTCTTTGAAGTCAACTCTGAAAACTTGCGTTACGAATCTGCTGATGGATTTGTAGCAGAGGAGACTTGGCATTTTATTTTAAATGTTCTTGGCTTTCTGGGCTCTGCGTGGCTGTTGCAGACAGAAAGAGTTGCCTCACTTTCTGTATTTGGTATTATAGAAGCACATGTGGCTCAGCATGTGAGGTACTTCATTGTTGCTGTGCTTGCTGAACACTTCATATTGAAGAGAATATGCATAAATTACTATTGAATTGAAGTTTGTTAATTTAGAACTTGTTCTTTCTAACAGGTTGATAAAGCCTATGACTACCTCATTCAGAATTCATCATTCGCAAGTAACATCGGCTTTACAGTTACTGTTGGCAGCAACCGTGGAATCTACCTCAGAGATTCGGCCCAGATAGCTGCACCATCTGATCATGGGGTTGGCATAGAACCTGTCTTTCCTGAGAATACAGGTAGGAAAGAGCTTTTGTATGTCAAGATGGGTGGGGACATACAAGCATGATCTTGAAGCAAAAAGTTCTGATAATGAGGAGTGTTAGGAATCTGTACTGTAAAAGAAGTCACTGTAAGTCTAAATTTAATGGGAAATGAAGGCATGCAACTAAGACTTTTCCATTCTAACCTCAAACTTACAACTGCAGCGCTTTCAATCTAGACTTCCAGTCAGTATCTAATTATTGATTATCATAAATATACCTAGGGGCAATACAGCAGTTGATACAGGTTTTACTTACAGGGTAAAAGTAACTTATGCAAGATTTGACATCTTTTTTTTTTTCTGTAAACCGTTTTGCCCTAGATTTATTTAATAAAATTGGAACTCACTGAGATACTGAATTACATTGTATTTGAAAAATGAGCCACGTAAGAGCTTGTTACTGAGATTAATTCCTTTCCTAAAATCAATGATCCTCAAAAAGGTTGGCACGGGGCAAAGGGATGAGTTTGCTTAGGGGAAGAAAAGGTATGAATTGGGACAGGTTACTGATTCAGAATAACTTAGTTGTTTGGCAGCATATGTGGCAATCAGTGCATTTTAAATTTAACATGTGACACAAAAAAATAAAGTCTCTGTACACTGGACTCTTCTGCAGGAAACAAACAATTTGAAAACAATTAGGCATTTGTAATGGGTGAGAAGCTTGTAGTGTGATATTGTTTCTCTGGACCTGTCCAGTTGTTCTTTCTGGTTGTTCTTTCTGTGCTGTGTCTGGTGTCTTCAAGAAGACTGAGTTTGAGAAACTGTAGTAAGTGATTAAGGGATGCTCACTGCTCAGTCTGTCTGTTGATGCTCTCTTCGAGCTTTCCATGTACCTATAAAGGAATTGCATCTAATAATGGAGTGCTCTTTTCTCTGATAAAGATGTGAGGAAATGTCTTGAAAATTAAGCTAAGCTTAATTAGGAACAGGAAACCTGGAAAAAGTTTTCTGAAGTGTCACCTTTGGAGCAGGAAATTGGCTTTTAAAACCTAAAACATTTCAACTGGTTTGGATACTTTCTTGGAAACTTAGTGCTTTTTTTGACATAGAAGCTAATTTACAGAATCTGACTGTTTGCAAAGTCAAAGTAGATTATCATAGTAATTTTTAATAGATTTTTCTTCTTGCTTAGATTGGTTGCTCTATAATGTAATTTGGTAATTAACCTTTAGAATCAGTGGGATTGCTTTTTATTGTATTTCTCTGCATTAGGCAACACTTTATCTCTAGAAGGAAGTGTATACCTGCTTCCAGACTATGTTGTGGGTAACTGAAGCATTGCTTACCATCCTATCTTTGACTTTGTTGGGTTTGACTGTTTTAAGGGGGAGGACTTTCAAAGTCAAATACAAACTTTATTTCACTGCATACTGCCGCTCTTCTGTTTTTCTCAAGTCAAAAGAAGTGATACAGAACACTGTCCTTTGTTCTGAATCTGACATCCAGGTGCCCTGAGGAATTGATTCCTATTACGTTTTATTGATGTGTGCATTTTAATAGCAAATACTGCATTATAGTAGACTATGGGCCCATGTTTGTGTTACTAACTTGTTTCTTAAATTTGTTTCTTGACAGAAAATACTGAAAGAATATCTCTTCAGCTTCATTTAGCTTTAACCTCAAATGCATCGTGGGTCCAGTGTCCTAGTCATTTAGAGCTCATGAACCAGTGTCGACACATAAATATTCGTGTGGATCCACGTGGCCTCAGAGAAGGAGTACATTATACAGAAGTATGGAAATCTTGGTGTTCTAAGCAAGATTGCATGCTCTTTCCTTTTCACGTGGTCTCTACCAACTTTTTGTATAAGTAATTTTTAAGGAAATCAGATCTGTGTGCTGTACAGACCAGAAAATAGTGCCACACTCCATTTCACTATACAGGCTGAAGCTAGGGTTCAGTCAGAGTTATGCTATACAATGTTCTGTAGCACATACCAGTAAGACCTTGATTATCTGTGTTTAAAAAACAAAAACATAGAGAAAATATAAACCAAATAAATAACCATTGATTAAGTTTTTTCCTCTGGATATATTTCAACCTTTGACTATCTATCTCAATTGACAGATACTATTATTGAGGATAGAGATTTGTGATTTTATGAGGTCTTAAATATTTCTTCTGTGGTGGCTTAAGGACTGGCTTGGCTTTTGTGATGTTGCCATACAGTCTTAAATGGACCCAAAATTTTGCTTTGTATTGAGAAGTTGCTTGGGCACAGTGATGTAACATATTTTCTTGTTTCCTTACCTCTACTACATCCCATTTTGGAAGGTGAAGGAGAAAAATGTGTGGTAATGGCTGTGTACACTAGAAGATGTAACTCACTTTGAGCACCTACATTCAAATCTTGTCAGATTTAATAACAAAGCCATTAAATTTCTCATTTACTCTCCCAGTCATCCTCTTTTGCTCCTGCAAAAGTTACCCAACAACAACAAATATTTTTCAGCCTTCTCTATCCTTATCACAAACCTTATATTAACATTGAAATGCTTTCATTGCATTGTAGTTGATCATAATAAAGATGATACCAGCTTTCACTTTTAAAGTGCTTGCTTAAGATGTTTAGAGTTGCAAGTCTTCTATGGTACCACTGAGAACATTTTAGCAAAGTCACTGCGAGAGTGGTGAGGTGCTGGAACAGGTTGCCCAGAGATGGATGCTCCATCCTTTGCAGTGTTCGAGACCAGGTTGGATGGGGCTTTGAGCGACCTGGTCTAGTGGAAGGAGTCCCTGCCCATGGCAGGAGAGTTGGAACTAGATGATCTTTAAGCCCTTTTCAACCATAACTGTTATGAGATTCTGTGATTGAACATATTTTTCAGAGATGGTATTTAAAGCTTGGCTGTGAAAAGCATGGTAAATCAAACTGTATTTTTTCTAACATAATCCTGGAAGACAAGGATGAAAATATTTTTTTTATATAACAATAAAAATATCTGAACTAAAATAAATCTGGGACAAATTCTGAGTTGAAACTAGGTTGAGCTTCTGATATAGTAACTATCAAATGTGGATTGAAAGTTTGAAAACTTCTGGGGAAAGACTGAAATGAGTCAAAGTGTGAAAACTATTTTTTTTTCCTCAGAGATTGTTGGTGGTTTATTATTTCTAGGGTGCCAGTGGTCAAAAGACCTTTTTTTTTCTCAGTGATGATTACAAAGATTCTGCAAGTAGTTTAAGTTGAATGTTGTCTTCTGTAGTTTGATTTAACCAAAAATTTTAAGTAGTTGTATTGTATTTTGTTAGGTGTGTGGATATGATACAGCAACACCTAATGCAGGCCCTCTGTTCAGAGTTCCAGTCACTGTTGTTATACCGACAAGGTCAGTAAACTCAGAACTCTGGGAGTTCTTGAACTTAGTACTAACTCTGTTAAGTGAATAGACACCTGAAAAGATTCTTACAGCAGACTTATGCAGCTGTGACATTTTCATATTTTGGTCCTGACAGCCAGAAGGCAGTGTGTTCTGGTGGGCTTAGCCACAGTGGCAGCAACTTCCTGCTCTGTCAGAATACAGATGCCATCTGGCTTGTTTTACGAAGTATCTATCAATGTACTCATACCTGTAGGTCAACTGAAGTTTGTTTTTTCATTTCTGCCTTGTGGACTTGAGTACATCGAGGCAGAGGGTATTATCTGGCCATTGTACGTTGGGATAAGCTTTGGTCATGACTTTAATACAGGGAATTTGCAAATAGTATTGTGCCCATCGCTGTTTTAAACATGACTTCAACGATGTTGATAGGGAAGGACAGTATTTTATTAAATCTGTTCGATGAACAATCCGCCCTGAGGCAGGGAAGGGAGGGGAAGTGACTGTTCTCTCACTCGTTCACAGAGATACTGCTTCCTTCATACCTTAGCTCACTTCAGTGGCAATTCACTCAGCCAGGAAGAGCAGATCCACTGAAAATGAGGATTCTTTGATACTTACGTTTAAGTGCTGTAACTTCAGGGAGGTGGGGAGGATGTTTACACAGTGGTGGAGCTGATGTTTTAAATCTTTTGGATACATTGTGCTGTCAGATTCTGAACTATTATAGATTAAAATAATTGGCGCTGAGGACTAAATATCCTCACTGTAGACATTTTTAGAGTGTTTTTGCATTTAAAAATGCTTTTAAAATTGGCTTCACAGCTTGTTTGACTAGCGTTTGTTTTCCTTTTGACATACAGAGTAGATGAATCATCAGGCTATGACCTGACATATACGGATGTTCATTTTAAACCTGGTCAGATCCGAAGGCACTTCATTGATGTTCCACAGGGATCTACATGGGCTGGTGAGGAAAATAACCACCTTAACTAAATAAAAAAATCACATCTGTCAGACTTAACAAAGTTGTTTTTAAATCATTTTGAGTTCTGCCTGAATCAATACTGAAGGATTCCACCCATGAATATGTAAAATATTTATTTGATTTTTAAACTTTAAAGGAGTAATTGTGAATTGTTTATGATATAGTAGGATCATGATTCTCAGTCTTAAAGAAACCAGCAAATAACAATCTGAAATTATTTCCTATACCTGTAAGAATGCCCCATTTTTATGGAAAAGTATTACTGTCTGAGATTTGTCTAGTTGTTAAGGTATATGAATGCAGCATTCAAGAGTGTCGAACTGGAGAAAATGCAATTTTCATAAGGGCAAGTAGCCTGTAATTTTGCAAGAAGGAAAAAAAGGTTTTTTTCCCTCAATCTTCCTGTGTGAAATTACTAATAGTAATCCTTTCAAAAAGCTTTCGTTTAAACAAAAATTAGTGATAAGACTCTTAATTTGGAATTCAGTAGTCTGTCCTTTACAGATTGTATTCTGTAGTATCTGATCAATTTGCACCATTTGTGAAACATGTTTCTTTTAATTGTCTTCTGAACTTAGCTAGTTTGCCTTGACCTGAAAGGGTCTTTGAAAATAACTGATACATAGACATTTTTCACAAATGGAGCCACTTGGGCAGCTGCATAACTTCTTAAATTACAAATTGCTTGCGAAAGTATTGTTTCTCTGATGAATCTGCTTTCCTTCTAAAATTCTTAGGTCTTGAAACTAAACTTAGTTTCTTGTTCTTTAACCTAGAAGTGACAGTGAGTTCATGTTCAGCTGATGTGACTGCCAAGTTTGTGCTTCATGCCGTTCAGCTAGTGAAACAAAAGGCATATAGAAGTCATGAGTTCTACAAATTTTCATCCTTACCAGAAAAAGGATCAGTGACTGAAGCATTTCCTGTCTTAGTAAGTTACTTAGGGTGGTGTGGGGTAAATAAAGTATCCATGCATTATAACATTGTTCTGGATTTTTTTTTCCAAAGAAAAACCCCAAACCCAAGAAATCATGTGTTTGTTACAGAAGTTAATGCATCTGACTTTCAGTCTAATAGCTTTCTAAGGTTTCTGAGCTATTTAGTAATATAATACATGTTAATATCTTCAATTTGTTTCTACTTGTTTATACAAAGCAATTTGTTTCCCTTTCAAATAGGAACTCTGACTTTTTGGATAGCTGTAGTTCAACATATTTTGCTTTTAGTAGTTAATGTGGTAATTTGGGACATCTTGATGTTTAAACCAGGTGATAGCTGGTACAGCATGCTTAGCTTGGATAATGCTAGCTCGAGAGTCCAGAACACAAGCTGGGAATGAGCTAACAGTTCAGGGGTGTGGATAACAGAGCCTCCTTCTGAAGGTTGTCCACTGCCTTGCTCAATTTGGTTGTATAGCTCTAAAGCCCTAAGAGTAGTTATAATTTCTATGCTATTCAGTCCCCTACCCTGTGTGAAAATGTCCGGTGGGGGACAATAAGCTAAGTTGGTCCCACTGACACATTATGAATTCTATCATGTTAATTAAAAAACAAAACAAACAAAAACCCCCACCAACCAGACAAAAAAAAACAAACAAACAAACAAAAAAAAAAAACCCAAAGCTCTCAAGCTTCCTGTCATCTTATTTAGGCAGGGAGTGGGATCTCTTTTTCTGATATGTGTTCTCTGGGGCACACATGTTAAACTCATCTATGACCTAACCTGTCTGCCTAGTTTGAAGAATAAGAAAGGAAGAGGTGACCTTTAAAAGCTGTACCATTCTGTGTAGAGTAAATCCCACCACCCTTTGTTCTGATGCATTCATCAGACATCCTGGGCTTTTTTGGAGCTGTCTGATGTTTTCTGAACCAACTATGTCTTATTTGGTACTGTACAAATCCATACAGTTGGAGTAAACTGGACAAAAGAAGTCTTTTTTGAGCTGTACTCTGATGTTTTTGTTGTCTTGGGATGAGGGAGGTTGGGATCAATAGAAGAGGAAGATGGGAGCTGTAGTCTAACTTTGTGCTTTTATTACCCAGGCTGGAAAAACAATTGAATTTTGTGTTGCTCGGTGGTGGGCAAGCCTTAGTGATGTCAGCATTAATTACACAATTTCTTTCCATGGTGTACTTTGTGCTGCTCCTCAGCTAAACATGGTAAGTTTTCCAGAGTGTTTATTTTTAATTATTCTGAAATCCTGTGGTATCTCAGAAAAGAAAGCTTTCTTCCTTCTTCACTGTATTTAGAAAGAGTAAAAGTATCTTTATACATGAGACGTTCATATTCTCTCTTAAAAATTGCAAAATAGTTCAATCCCACAGAAGCGCCCACTAACATTATTTATGCTTTTTTTTCTTTGTCTTTTCATTATTAATCAGCAGTGGGAGAAGAAAGGAAAAAAAAAAATCCCAACCAAAACCCCTAAACTCAACACAAACAGAAAAAACATACTAAAAGGCTGAAACTGTAAATACGCTTACACTAGCAAGTGTTTGTGTAAATAAACTTTACTGGGCCCACAGTTCTTGAACTTGTATATCTAGACAAACATTGCTAAAAAGGCAATACTCTCAATGCTATAGTCAGAATAAAATTTGATTAAAATTTATTTTCTTTTCAGTGTTTTATTGAGATTGGCTTGAGAATCATCGAGCTAATTGGGTTGAGGGTTATCTTTTAGGGCACTTGAAGGCACAGTGGATGGGTCAATGTCATGATTCCTAAGGCTCTGTGATACTAAAGGATTGAAAAAGTTTCTTAAAATGTTGGTATCATAATATTTACAGTACTCTCTCTTGGTCCTATGCTTTTGCGGTCCTATGCAAGCTGGCTTGGCTTGACATTACCTCACTCAGGAGACAGCTCTTTGAGAGATGGTAGGGAAATAAGTACATGCAGCAGCACCAAGCCAATTTATCCTGGCTTCTCTCTTTTTTTTTTCATCTGAGAACCAGAGCAAATTATAGCTGTCCTGTGAGTGAATTTGGGTGTAATCAGGCTGTAAGAGCAGAATAAACTGGAGAAAAAAGAGTGGGTGCAGTGTGCTAAGGTCACAGGTCTTGAACCAGGGGAATAGTAAAAGAAGGAGCTGGTGGTGTGCACGGCAGCTGTCCCCAGCCCAGCAGGATTGCATCAAATGGATAATGGACAGTTAAAAATGAGAGAGTATGAACAGTTTTGTTCTTTCTTTTTGAGCACCGGTGACTTTTGTAAAATAAATTTTAATAGTGCTCATGTACAGTCTTTGTCAGGGGATACTGCTAAAAAAAAGGTTTCAAATGATTTTGTCCATCACTAGGTCTGTCTATGTAGTATTGTTTCTCTTTTGCAGAGTTAAGCTATTCCATAGAAATAATCCTAAGAAGCACTATAAAATACTTGCTTTAATATTCTAGATGAATAATACTTTTATTGTTACGTAAATCGTCCCAAATGCACTAACAAAATCCAATCTTGCACAAAGTATGACTTGTCAGTTCTGTGCAAAGTATTTATATATTGTATATATACTTACAGTAATACAAGTTTGTAAGTATATAAATAAAACTGTAGCCCCACTTGCTAAAGTTTTGCAAGTCCCAGTGTATCTGCTGTTGTAAAATAGAGGTGCACTTGTGATACTTTCAAAATCACACAGTATTCTTGTTAAAGTGTAAATAATTACAACTTGTGTTATATTTTTCAGGGATATAACAGATGGTTCACATCTGATACTATAAGTGCACAGAAGCATAGTTCTTATATGCTCTTTTTTTTTTAGCATGCTTCAGAAGGCATCGTTCGATTTGATGTTCAGTCTCTGTTGAAATATGAAGATATTGCTCCGTGCATAAATCTGAAAAGCTGGGTTCAAACGCTCAGGTAGAGTTTTCGGGGAACTGTTTTGGGAGAGTGGGAAAACTAATTATGTGTAGGGTTAAAACAGTAACATGTTAACAGTGAAATTCAGGATTACAACAGTATTCTTGTCAAATTCAAGGTAGCTTTGGAAGCATCAATTAATTTTTCAGCATTCCCTTTTTTGGTTTCTTTATGGTAACTTTTTTCCATACAAATGAGTTTCCTTAAGCTAATTTAAAAAAAAAAAATACAAAAACATTCCATTGCTCCTGAAGGAGACACTTAGAGATAAAATGCACTTTAATATCTAAAAGGGTTTTTTATATGTAAGGAAACAAATTGTAGAGTTATTTGGTGCTACTGTTTGTTGACCTCGGTTTGTGGAGTTTTTTTTAAGCAGCTACCTCAGATCCTGCCCAGTTTTGATATGGGAAGACTCTTCTCTGTTGCTTGATTAGAAGTGTTTTTGTAGGATCTCATGCATTATTTTTTGTGGAAAGCTGTGTTTATCTTGTTGCCAACAAGATAAACATTGTTTGACAACAATGCTGATTTGGAAGAAAAACTTTGTTGGAAAATTCCTGAACAGTGCAGCAATTATTAGAGTTCATCACTTCAGAAGGATAAAGAAATGCCATGTGGTTTAAGTAGTGCTTTTAAGATGTGGGACAGACAATTTCACAGTGCTCAGTAATCCTAAGTTTTTTAATTTGGGTCTGTCAGTGGAAACATTGGCACTCTGTTTGGAGATTTTGGATACTTGTAACTGGAATTGAAGTCACTAAGAGTTTACTGTTTAATAAACTTGTCACCTAATGTTAGATTCAGAAACACTCAATTTGATATTCCTTAAGTGAGGAAATAAAACAGTCCCCTTATATAGCTTTGCCTCATTCTTAGTTTAAAAAATGGAGATGCTCTTAACTCCTTGTAGTATTTAAGGCACTTGTCTGACAGTAAATGAACTGCAGTTAAGTAAACTATGGAGAAATAGTTATGTATTTAAATTAAGGCTTGAATAGAGTCTCTTGAATGAACTAGAGTCATAACACAGAGAAGAAAAATACTGAATGGCTTTTCGTTCTGTCTCTTGTTTCAAATGCTTGGAGGCAGGGTGAATGTTAGGGAGGCGTATCGTGTGGTATTACTTGGTTCTTAAGTCTTCTGTCAGCAGTCTATCTAGTGTCTGCCAGATAGGAAACCTGGGTTAAATGGACACATGGGCTGACCCGGCATACACATCTTACTGGATGACTAGTCTGTGCTCTTGGCAGTGAAGGAGTTGGCAGAATCTTAGAGAAAAATTCTGATCATGTAGTTTAAAGGTTGTCAGATAGAATGAATGAAATGTAAACTTAAATGATGCCAGGCCACCGTGATTCTGCTACTCTTAATTTCTGAGGCTCAAATTTTCCAATATCATTATTACCTAGTTTATATTCTTCGATGCTTAAGGTCTGAAGTGTTTGTGCTGCCCTGAGCAATGGCTTTTTCCAACTGCATCTGAATTAACATACGCTCTCTGTAGTGTACGTTCTTCTGTATCATGACTCAGATTTCTCAAGGCCTCTTATAGATTCTTTTAAGATACAATCTTCTGTAACAAGGAATTATCAACTATTTGTTCTATCTTCTAATTGCTGTACCATTAATCTTTCAGTTATGAATACAAGTGCTGATTTCAGCATGGATACTAGAAGTGTACCCTGATGTGTTTTTTTTTTTTTTTTAATGGCCTTTAATTTTGAGTTTTAGACATGCTTGCTACACTGGCTTCTTTTTTTTTTTTTGTTTGGCTGTGTCTGTAATGTCATTAAACCTTGGTTTTGAACTGACATTAATTTTAACTGAGGAATTTACGCTGCCTGGATAGTTACAATATTTAAGAGATGTTATTGCATGTGCTGAATTCATTTGAACTTCAGAATATGCTTCTGCTTAAGACAAATTTGGTAGAGAATACATGTTTCTTAAGAGTACCTTTTGTTGTTTTTTGTTATTTAACTGCAGACCAGTGAGTGCAAAAATAAAACCTTTGGGTTCCAGAGATATTTTACCAAATAACCGTCAACTGTATGAGATGATTTTGACATATAACTTCCATCAGGTAAGATAACTCTTTTAAAAAAAGTCTTTAATAAGTACAGCATGTTTTCTAAAACCAGATCTTAATTTTAACTAGCTCTCTGTCAGAAAGGAGGTCTACATTCACACTCTAGACCCTACATCAAAATTCTGATTTGATTCACTTAAAGAGATGCTGTTGCTTGAAATGGGCTAGAGTTCAGTTATCTTTTTGAATATGTGTGTAAGGATTGTACTTGTTTTATTCTGTACAAGATTAAATGCCTTGACCTTTCTTTTAATAGCCTAAGAGTGGAGAAGTAACTCCAAGCTGTCCACTTCTTTGTGAATTGTTGTATGAATCTGAGTTTGATAGTCAACTGTGGATTATTTTTGACCAGAACAAACGACAAATGGGTTCAGGAGATGCCTATCCACACCAGGTACGGTGTAATGTATATATTTTACCTTCTGTTTTCTGCAGAAAAATTTCACCACCTAGCCTTGCTGTTAGCTCTTAACATTTCCTGATGTGTAGGTATAATGTTCTTATGTGTTCACGAGAAGACAGATTCGATGGTGATGTATTTGTCTTTAAAAAATTTATAGGCTTATTTGTCCATTAGATAGAACATGATATTTTTTTCCTTTTTTAAGGAAGGAGAAAGAGGAAAAACTGTTATGATTTTAACTGACACTTCTCAAGAAGTGAATTCTTAGGAGGATTCTTAGTTGGGCTTTTTTTTTTTATTTGGTTGGTTGGGGGGTTTTTGGGTGGGGGGGTTTTCTTTGTTGTTGTTTGTTTGTTTTCATTGTTGGTTTCATTCCTGGTTTTTTGTTGGTGGTGTGTTTTTTTTTAATAAATGGAGATTATTTATCTGCATATTTTTAACTGAGTAACAAGCTCAGGGCAAAGAGTCTGTCAACTCTTGAAACTGCAGCCATAGATCTCACAGGAATACTGCGTCCGTCAGTGTGAAAATTGGTAGTGTTTGAGACAGTAGAAGATGTTCTGTGATCTCAACCACAGAGCACCCAAACATAGTAAACTGAAAGTGTATCAATGCAAACATGCATAGGCTTTGAACTGAAAGTTTAACAGGAATTCTGATTTGTACCTGTTTTGTGGCATGAAAACTTAATTTTTTTTTTTTAGTCAGTACTAAATGTGTTTTGCCTGCTGTCATGTCTTGAAAGCACTCTGTTTTCAGGAGTTTCCAAAACTAAGCAACCTAATATATTTTAAATGGCTAGAGCTATGTGGATCAAGAAGAACATGACAATTTTATTTCTGGGGTTTGTGTTTTTTTTGTGAATGGTGAAATATTTAATCTAGACATTTATGAGAACTTCTTTCTTTCAGTATTCTGTGAAACTGGAAAAAGGAGATTACACTATTCGGTTACAAATTCGTCATGAGCAGAACAGCGAGCTGGATCGCATCAAAGACCTTCCATTTATTGTTTCTCACAGGTTGTCTAGTACCTTGAGCTTAGATATTTATGAAAACCATAGCCTTGCTCTCTTAGGGAAGAAGAAATCCAACAGTTTGACATTACCACCAAAACACAGTCAGCCATTCTTTGTTACATCTCTGCCTGATGACAAGTAAGTGACTCAAGTCCTGTTTTTCCCCTCTACATCTAACCACAGCTGCCCCTGCACCCAACTAAAATGATACTTGGACAGTGTCTACCTGTTCAGCTTGGTAATTCCTCTTGTGTTGCTCTTTCACTGTTTGACTTCTTTACTGTAGTTTCCATGGAACCTTAATTAACCTGGTTTTAATGCTGAACTTACTTTCTTTGAACAGAATACCTAAAGGAGCAGGACCAGGATGTTATCTTGCAGGGAGTCTTACACTGTCAAAAACAGAACTTGGAAAGAAAGCTGTGAGTATATTAAATGGATGACAGTTTCTTTTTCTGAAACTTTTGTAGCAAGTGAATGGCATGCCAGGAAGTACTATGTTGTATGGGTTTATTACTTTAAAGAGCGTTAGGTTTGGTAATATATAATACATTTTAGAAGCAGTTGTTTCATTATAAAATTAGCGTAATTTCTAAGTAGCTCTAATTTTATTTTCATCTTCTAATTTCAAATTTGAATTTTGTCTTTTAGTTCTTTCACTCTGAAACCTTTTTATTTCTAGAAGCAACTGCTTTTTTGTTGGTGTGGAGCCTTTAAAATTGATTTTTGTAACTCTGTGGCTTACTGTAATTTTTGAATGAAAAATACATGCATACGTAGTGTTTTGTGCACGTTTGTTCTGTAATAAACAGTTATAATCTTCCTTGCATGCATACAATTTTGAGCAAAAATACATGCTTTCTAAACACCTATGTGTTACTGTTACCGAGTAGTAGGAATTTTGCTGGCGCGAGTACCTAGATATTCTTACCTGCTACACGCTGATGTTGTCAACCACTAGTATGACTATATGCTTCAACAGCAAGAGATAAGATCTTTGTGTGTGATGCTAGAAAAACAGCTGTAGGGTCTTTTTGCTCATAATGCAACATCCTGTGAAAAAATAGTTTTTAACTTGTATGACTTTCTAGTACAACAGCGATTATAGTAACCACAACTATTTTCTGTATGTCTGATGCTACAGTGTTTAGAAGATTCCCCTAGCTATTTTTAAACAGATGTCATACCTGAGATTAAATTTTAGTCCATCCTGGTGATTGTTAGTATTTAAAAGGTAGTTCATCTATGTCCATATTTCACTAGATGTGGCTGAACAACATATATAAAATTAGAGTATGTTTTCATTCAAAATAGGTTTCTGTGAGTAGGTGGGCATATACCTTTAGATCTTGTCTAGCATAAAAGTTTAGTTCATTCAGTCTGATTTGGTTGTAGCTAGTACTTCTGGGGCAGATTGCACGTAACAGCAGGTGAGATAATGTCTGTCAGGAGAATCTGCACATCAGTGAGGAAAAACCCAGTAACTAGAAACTCTAAAATATCTAGTTTAATTATTTCTTTGTGATTCCTGTGGAGTTATAAGTGTGCTTTTATGAAATCCATGGTAAATCCATTACACTAGTGTAGTATAGTTTCCCTAACTAGAATTTTGCACTTCCTTGAACAATTGACTGTGATTCTTGCCCATTTTATTTTAAAACCAGTCTAAGTGGCTATGCACAGTAGTTTCTGTGATAGGAAGTAGGAGATAGGTAGATAGTGCCTGTCAAATTGTGGTGGAGAAAGCTTACATGGAAAGAAGCTCTAGCTGAGGCGTGTCTTGTGTCATAGTCTAAGACATTACTGTTATGGTCACGTTTCACTGGAAAAAGGATGGTATCAAATAGCATCAGATACTTTCTGCTGCCTTTAGTGATGTCAGTATGTAGCAGGAGACAAAAAAGGAGGACTAGGCAGCAAAGTTGTATTTAAGTCAGCGGGTGGATGCAAGGTAAGGGAAAATGTATCTAATTTCCGTATATTTATTATGAAATACAACAATGCCAGTAAACAGTCAACAATCTAAAAACTAAAATTCTGAGGCTCAGTTTCTGTAATTTATTAATTGAAGCTAAGTGGTTAACAACACTTGCTTATCTTACAGGAGGAATGGACTGTATACACAATGATGCATTGTTTTATTAATTTTGAAAACATGAAAGAGCATGCTTTAAGAGCATGTTTGAACATAGATGTGACTTTCTAAAAGTTGGCAATCTGTAGGTTGAAAGTATAACTGTAATTGTACAGAGAAGGTGTCTCCATCCTGTGTGGTGTGTGCATGTTTTCTTACAGTATGTTATTCTAACTCCCAGGGGCAGTCTGCAGCAAAACGACAAGGAAAATTTAAAAAGGTACTGAATGTTAGTTTTCGAAAAAGATATTCTTAAGTCTTTTTGCATATGACTTAAAGAATTTGTCTACCAGTCTTGGTTTTTAATTTGTCTCCTTCATCTACTTAGACTTATTTACTTCAGCGCCTTACGTATGTTTACTGGTAGAATGACAAAACACTAGCTGAGAGGCACGTGAGCATGTGTATACTTTTGCAATAAGTGGTGTAAAATGCATGTGGTAATTAGTGGTCTGTATTTTTTCTTATTATTAAATATTCAGGAATCTTAAGTGTTTGTGGTCAAGATTTTCTGGGGCAAGTGTTTCTGCCTATTCTGTCTGCAGATTGAGAATTGAATACAAACCTAACCCTCTGATGTAGAATTGAATAAACGAATATCTAACTCTATACCCAATCCACTGAATTGAGACTTGGCTGCATTACAGCCATAAAAAACATACTGTAGGAAGCAGTTTTTTCCTTAGGTGAGATGGACTTGGTGGAAAAGTCTCTCAATTCATGTTTCTACTAAAATTGAATGTATTTTGCTACAGGCTAGAGTTTATACGGTCATGTAGCAGGTAGTAGAATTTACAGAATGAATTTTGGAGTACGCATAAGATATTTTAGATAGGGGGTGAGAGACTTTCAATACAGCAGCATCTGCCAGATGTCAGAGTGTGAAACAGATTATTTAAAAAATGCAAGAAATACTTTGATAGACTACCTTTATAAAGTTACTGGGTTTTTTCTTTTTAGAAATAAGACCTGAGAACTATGGATAACTCAATCTGTTGCCACATTCTGCTATTTTGTTAAGTGAACTTATAACTGAACCTGCTAACTTACTCTGGTCTTGGTGTAATGACTCTGTGGGAATGTGATCAGGCTTTACAGGAAGGATTTTAGTGCACATTGCTGAATTTTATTTTCATATCTGAAAATCGTTCAGATCACTTTTAGTAAGATGATTTAAAATCCCATATGAATGCTTGGCTTCCTAATGAATAGGGTATAAAATCTTCTCAAAGTGAACCTCTAACAATGGAGTTAAACTCTACTGCTAATTTGATTTGCATAACAAAACCAGTTAAACAGATTAGAGGTTGCATGTTGTGGGGATTTTTTAGTTTTTTTTATTTAGAACAGAGATTTGTGTTCAGATATACTGAGCACTATACCCACCTGAAATTGAAATAAAAAACACTGTTCTTGTTACTTCTGTCTGTTACTCATCAGTGTACCAGCAGCAAATAAATAAAACACAATGCATTTCACAGCATTGTTCTGTAAGAGCTCCAATAATTAATGCATTTTTCTGAGAATACAACTCCAAGGCCTTCCTAGTTTACAAGTTTCAGTACTTACCCTGCCCTGTGTTAAGTTTGCATGTGGATATTTTCCAGCACAGAAAACTTGTTTATAGTCGTTTTGGGGTTTTTTTGTGACACAGTCAAAAAAGTATATGTAGACTTCCCATATTTTTCACAGACAAGTCCAGGCCCTCTTGTAAGATTAGAAGTGTTAATTTACACATGCCATTTTTATTTTATGTGCGGGATTTTTTTGTTTTAGTACCGATACCGAGTCTGTGGAAGGATTTTGTTGGTTTTTTTAGGGTTTCTGGCTTTTGTCTCTTTTTTTTTTTTTTTTTTTTAAGTTGAGGAGGGATGGAACTTGTTAGCTTGCACCTGTGAGCATGACACTATGAGAGGTCTAGAGCAGATATTTCTGGTTGTTTGAAAGTACTTCTGTTTTCACAGAATTACAGAATAACTGAGGCTCAAAGTGACTTCTGGAGGTCATCTAGTCTAAGCCTCCTACTTGAGCAGGGACTCCTAAAGCTGGTTTCCCAAGACCATGCCCAGACAGCTTTTGAGTATCTTGAAGGGTGGGAGACTACACAACATCTCTGGGCAACCTATGCCCAGTCTACAGTCACCCCTGCTGTGAAAGTGTTTCCTGATGTCCAGAGGCAACCTCCTGTGTTTCTGTTCGTGGCCATTGCCTCTGGTCTTGTCACTATGCA
The DNA here is from genome assembly GCF_003031625.1 of Empidonax traillii. Taxonomy (NCBI): domain Eukaryota; kingdom Metazoa; phylum Chordata; class Aves; order Passeriformes; family Tyrannidae; genus Empidonax; species Empidonax traillii. The sequence goes on along the minus strand of NW_020955362.1, from coordinate 267,265 downwards.
CCACTGAGGACAGTCTGGATTTCCTTTTACTCCCTCCCTGTAGGTATTTACACAGATAGAGGAATTCAATCCCCAAATGCTCCACACCCCACAGATGCTTTCTTTAGGCTGAACAGTCAGAGCTTTCTCAGCTTTTTTGCATCTTCATGGACTTTCACTGGGCTTGCTCCAGTAGATCCACATCTGTTTTACTGGGGAGCCCAGGACTGGCATAGTACCCCAGGTAAGGCCTCACTCTTGCAGAGCAAAGGAGAAGGATCGCAACCCTCAACCTGCTGATAGTAAATGTAATGCAGCCTGGGATTCCATTAGCCCTCTTTACCATGAAGGCACTGCTGGCTCATGTTCAACCTGGTGTCCATCAGGACCCCCAGATCTTTTCTTGCCAAGCTACTTTCCAGCTGGCTGCCCCCCAGCATGTTCTGTGCCTGGATTTAATCTATTCCAGTTCTTCTTGTTGAACTTCATGAGGCTCCTGCAAGCCCATTTCTGCAGCCTGTAAAGGTCCCTCTGGATGGCAGCATGATCCTCTGGTTTATCAGCCACTCCTCCCAGTTTGGTGCCATCAGAAGATGTGCTGGGGGTGCCCTCTGCTCCATCATCCAGCTCATTAATGAAGATGTTGAACAGGATTCAATCCAGTACTGATCCCTGGGGTGCACAACTAGTTACTGACCTCCAGCTGTGGGCCACTGATCACCACGCTCTGGGCCCAGCCATTCAGCAGGTTTCAGTCTCCCTGACTGCTCATCCAGCCTATGCTTCAACAGCTTCTCTGTTTGCATAAAAGCAGTTTGTGGTTATGTCAAGAAATAACAGCCTAGTTTTCTAAAGATAGTTAATTCTTTTGGAACTGGACAAAAATGTCAAGGTGTTTTCCCCATACAGTAAGCACGTGTCTTTGTTTTTACAGTTTCTGATTTGTAAAGCAGTTATTGATTACTGTATATATCTGATTACTTTTTCCCCTTGTCTCTAAGTTTAGTCCAGAATGTAGTTAGAAAGAATGAATAACAAATCATTGACTTTTTCTGGTCAGTAAGAATATTTTTTTGTTGTTTTACGTAATGCAGCTTTTGAAGAGCAATGTGTAACAACTAACCAAGGGATAGAACATTTCTACATCTTTATCCCTATTCTGCCATTCTTTTCTCTAATTTAAAGCAAGAAACATGTTATGCAGATATTGATGAGTACTAGTGGGAGACTAATAAACACGATTGTGAAGTCAAACATAGAAGGGTGACTTTATTTGAGCAGTAAGACATTACCCCTGTTTAATCATGAGGCCTTCAAAAATAGGATGAAGTATGTGTCTAACAAAAGTTTGGCACAGTCACCAGCCTGGCTGGTGACTTCAAGAACCTTATTTTTCCATTAAATTAGAGTATTATAAAAATAAGCAACACTGCACAAACTGTATGCATCTTAAAGTAGATTCAGATTCCATATGTACATTCAACTGTGTGTATGCAGAATTGCATTAATGTGCAGATGCATATTATGTGGAAAATGAGACCTGGGATGTGTTCCTTGAAGGAGCTTTTTGCCTGTAGTTAGTTTTGCTGTGAATGCTTTGAAGTACAGAAAACAGTAGTTCATATGTGTGTTTTCCACATAAAGTACCATATTGAATCACCAGACAAAAATCATTAAAAATTGAAATCTTTAGGCAAAATTAACAGTTCATTAAGCTCTTCTGAGGTGACTGTTCGGGGCACATTGTTCTTGTTTACATATGCAGATTGTAGTTCTAGTTAAAAGTAAATTCAGGCTTATCAAACTACACAGAGGACACTGACCAAAGTGCATATCCCATCTACTTCCAAAGTTTTTAATACTGCACAAATTTTTAGAGAAAAAACAAAGAGCATCTTTTGCATTAATTTTAAAGATTCTTTAAAGTATTTTTTTTCAGTGGATAATATGCTCATACCTGTCTTTCTCTGTCTACAGTTCTGTATCTTTTTATAGGTATATATAAAATCAAATCCAGTACACTATTCTAGGAATTCTGTTCAGAGGAAAGTTTGAATAAGAAAAGTTGAAGTGCTGAATTGTCAAGAGCTGCCTTTCTTCTCCTTAGTTTCTAATGATGAGTTTCTTTGATGGCAATGACTGCCATTCTGAGATCTTCTGATATCTAGGGGGTTGCCAGGTTTTATAAATGATCCTAGTGTTTGCAGATAGAGATAGAAGCTTTCAGTCCATCTTACAGTCTTGTTATAGTTTAGTTAAATATGATAAGCACCTAAACTTTATTTATCCCATGAAATAAGTTTGAAGTCTGTGTAGAAGAGCGTGCCTCTTATTCTGTAAGCTCTTTTGATAGGAGGGTGCCTATGTCTGAGCTCATTGATTTCCTTTCAGTGATCATAACTTGTAATGCTCGCACAATCTCACGACCAAAAGTATCTTGCTGAGAGAACGGGTAGATGACATTTTACTGTTGATGGTTTAGCTACATAGAATTAGTCTCTCTAAGTGAAAGTGTTTTTCGATATAAGTGGGGTTTTGTTAATCTAGTTATGCTTGGTTTGAAACTTAAACCAGAGTAGTACAGTAGAACCTTCTCATATAGAGAGGGCTTGAGAATGCAGAGGTTATTTAGATACGTGACTCCAAAAATAGTTGCCAAATAAGATCAAAAAGGACTTTCAAGAGGGAATTCCTGAACTATTGGGAGAATATATCTTAGAATGGTAGGTTTTCCTTCTTAAGAAAATATTAGTCTCAATAGAGGACATCTTTTAGAAAACATGGTAAACTTATTCAGATTTTAGTGCTTAACTAACTTGTTTGGTATCTTAAAATGTTTAATTTGTTTTAATGGACTACATTGCTACATTGTTGGTTTCTACTGTTCTCCTTACCTTAGTGAGTTCTTACTATGTTTCTGACCTCTGTAGCTTTCTGCATGTGCTTCCTTCCATGAGTTCTTTTGTTGTGCTCTGGCGTAGGTCTTGCTGAGTCTTCTTTAGCTGTACTGACTGGTCATGTGCTTCATGCTTAAAATGCATCTGTGCAGGATAGTTCCTGTGAAGGAATTATTCTTTATATTCCTGTAATTACATTCTTATTTTTCTCTTTATATGATTCCTGTGAAGGAATTCTTTTAATGTAGATTAGTTATCTAAACTAGTTTAAAAAAAACCCCAGTATTTAAATGTCAATGTTGTTGTTCTATGATTACATATTAAGTAGCTGGAAAAGTTGTTTTAAGGAAATACTGGTGTCACTTTTACCAGTACTGTATTCAGTAACCCATAGCAAGTTAATGGTCTATTTGAACTATCAGTTCAAATAAAATTTTTCTGCGTCAGTGTCCTTGAATGTTTCAGAAGTGTAGTGTCCAAGTTCAGTATTGCAAGATTAGGCATGCCAGTTTCTAATAGTCACCCTTTTACCTGCTATTTAATTAACCTTAAATAACTTCATCTCGTGCACAAGGTTTCATTTTATTCCACAATACTGAACTGTTTTACAGGAAGCATTCCCACAAATGCGTTTAGTAACAATTGGTAAGAATAATTAAATTGCCGCAGTGATTGAGCATGCAACTCGGTATTTTGCACAATGTTGCAACAGAGTAATGGTATCTAGAGGATTTAAACTTTAATGATCTTCTCTGAAACATCCTATATATAATGTAATGGGACATGTGCCCTCACTGTTTAGGGAAAAACTTTTTTAAAGATTGCAATGTAAAACCCAAAAAGAACAAAACAGGCTCCCTCAGCAGTTGTAATGTTTTAGAATGGGTGACTGAAATCTAATGCTAGCTTATTTGCAAACTTGTATATCTTGCCTTGGGAAATGGACTTCAGAGCATGGTCAAAGATAGGTTAGCTGTAGGTGATTTTCGTTTGGTAATTTTTGACTAGCATAGCAGAAATGCAAACTATAGTGATATTTGTATAACAGTATGTAGGGTTTAAATAAAAACTTGCTGTTGTGATGCTTAATTTGAGCACAGATACAGGTAAAACTGGAAAGTCTGTAGCAGCAAATTGGAAAACAGTTGACTGTGGATACATCAGCTAATTCATTAGGCACATGGAAGAACTAGTATCTTGTGTGGAATAAATTTGTATATCCTGTGACATGTTTCATGTTTATCCTAATGTGGTATTTTTTAGAATTCGGTCATCTTTATTAATTTGCTTATTTACAGATTTGTAGGATAGGATCTCTGTCTTCTTTTCCTTTGCCTTTATCCAAGTTACTTGCTTTTTTAATAAACAAAAAAAAAAAAAACTTCCATGTTTCTTATTCCCTAACTAATACTTAATAAAATTTTATGAATATAAAAATGTCAAACTTGATTAATTTTAGGCTTTCTTTTCTTACACCTAGTGTGCTGTATTAATATTTACATCCTTGCATTGCTTAGAATGAAAACTTAAAGCAGTTCGTGAATTCCTAATGTCTAATACCTTTGCTCTCAGAATCCTTACTCGTTGTATGTGTAGCTCAGAGTAGTTTCTGGCTATGATTTAGCTTTTATATTGCATCAGAAAAAAGTGTGCTGTATCCCTTTCAATATGTGTCTCTTTTCCCACCTCCAGGATGTCCTTACTGTTCACTATCATCTGATACCATCAC
>NW_020955362.1:257985-262536 GCF_003031625.1 Empidonax traillii | reverse complement strand
TGTCTAATACCTTTGCTCTCAGAATCCTTACTCGTTGTATGTGTAGCTCAGAGTAGTTTCTGGCTATGATTTAGCTTTTATATTGCATCAGAAAAAAGTGTGCTGTATCCCTTTCAATATGTGTCTCTTTTCCCACCTCCAGGATGTCCTTACTGTTCACTATCATCTGATACCATCACCATCAAAGAGCAAAAATGGCAGCAAAGAGAAAGAAAAAGAACAGGAAAAAGAAAAAGATGTAAAAGAAGAATTTGCTGAAGCTTTAAGAGATCTAAAAATACAGTGGATGACTAAGTATGTCTGCTGTCATTGCTACACAAGCTTTAAGCAGCTTGAAGTTAAAAAAAATATTTAAAATCTGTACTTTCATGATGTATCCTCCTCTCTTCTAGGCTGGATACCACTGACATGTACAATGAGTTGAAAGAAGCATTTCCTAATCATCTTCCATTATATGTTGCAAGACTTCATCAGCTGGATTCTGAAAAGGTTATTTAACACTTCTTAAACTTGATGTCTCAATACATCCATGAAACCTGAAAACTGAGTGTTTCTTTATATATATTGGAGTTGAAGGGACTGTACTCAGTACTGTAAAGCAGCAGTTCCTAGTCAGTGACAACTGCCTCCCTTAACTGGGGGTGGTTTACTTAATCCCACAGCAGAATGAAAGTATTCTTAACTATACTGTTTGCTTATCAGTTACTCCTCATTCAGTTAAACAAATTGTAAGTTTCCTTACTGGTTTAGTCTACAACATTATTATTCTGAATGGTGGTTATTGAGAAAAGCACACATCCCAATCTGTTCTTCTATTATATTGGTAATTTCTTCTAGCAAAATTGTTTAGACAACTGAGGATAGTAATCCCCTGAAATGACACGGCTAAATCAAGAGTATGTCCTCAAATGAGGACAAAATGAGAACTGTGAATAGAAAAGTGTGCATCTGAGTTTTTTATTTTGAAGATGGAGGCCTTAGTGTATATGTCACTAGCTTGAATATTTTTCTTTTCATTTGGTTCTGATTTTGTGTTTATTTCTGAATTGAATAGCTACTATCATTATTTAAGAGTATTGATTTGTACTGAAAGGTGATTTTTTTTCTATAAACTCTGTATTTTCCATATGCCAACCTGATATTTTTCACTGTTTGTTTTCAGTGAAGGGGACTACGTATGTAGGAAATCTTGCAAACTTTCCAGATTTCTTTAAGCAAAATTTGGAGAAAGGGGAGAACATGAACGGTTTAATTATCTAGTGTTATTTCTGCATAACTTTGCAGTTATCCTAACGTAATATGTTGTCCAGTGAAGCAGTGTGATTTCATAGAGCTGAACGTCTTTTTTTATTCTTCTTTTAGGAACGAATGAAAAGACTAGATGAAATTGTTGCCGCTGCAAATACTGTAATCTCTCATATTGATCAGACAGCATTAGCGGTATATTTTGCCATGAAGACTGATCCCAGGCCTGATGCAACTACTATAAAAAAGTACCTAACCAGTAAATACTTTTCTTGCATCCTATTTTTGTAATCTATGTACTTTGTCTCTGCATATAGGAAACTCAATTACTATAACTTTGATAACTTGTGGTATTTTTTGGGACACAGATAATTTCAAATTTGAATATACAATTACTGTGTTTTCTTATTATATCTCCAGAATGCAGGAACACTGAAACCTGCAATTTTTCATTTATTCAATAAAATAAATGAGAGTGCTTTTAGGATTTAAATGTATCAGAAAAATAGATTATTAAAATTTTGTATCATGCTCAATCTAAGATCAGAGGGACCAACAGAATATTAGTAGAGGTTTGTTTTGAATGCTACATGCTTTTACTTTATATTTTGCAACCATTCGGATCTGTATTTGAAGACAAAATTGACATCAGCCAAAGAACTAACTGCTTTCAAAAGATTTCATTTGTGATAAGCATGATGACCATACTTGTGCTTCAGGGTATTTCTGAGACTCATTGTTTTTCTTTAGTTTTAGATGGTTCCTCTGAATTACCAGTGTGTATATATACCCCTAGGGAGACAGTGTTTTGAAGGTGACATCCTAGTTTGGAGAATAAGTGGTGGATTTTGCTGGAGGTGGTAGTATGGTGCTGTTTTAGTCACAAACAGAGCAGCAGATTTGAAGATTAGGCCCTTGACATGTGAGAGGCACATTTGTTGATTATCTGTAAAATAGCATATTTCAGTTGTAAAGCTATTCTGTCTGTCCTGGCTATCCTGAATTCAGATTTGTGTATAATTTTAGAATTACTGTTGTAAAAGCAAAGCTATGACATAATGAACTTCATTCTAAACATTTCTTGGTAAGTTGACCCATTAGGTCATCTGAAATTGAACACCAGATTCAATGGTGCTTTAAATGGATGCAGTTCCTTTGAAGTCAGCAGAATTGTATCTGCTTATGTTAGTGGTGGATTCAACTCTCTCTGTTTATAATGCCAGGAACTATAAAACTGTATATCTAAATGCTAGCTTACTTTTAGAAGTCCGAGTTGCCCTTGCCTTAAGACATCAAAGGCATTTCAGACTTAAAAAAATGATTGAGTTTCTTTATTGTATAGTGTCTTAAGGTAATTTTTTATGATTATTTTAAGTTAACGAGCCTTGCTTTAAAAGTTATCTTTGTGCTTATTTTCATTTTGCCTATACTAACTACTGTAAACTCAATCAGCACTGATTCTGTTCTTAATGAGGTATCTGCAAAAGTTCTAAATATTTTTTCATGCTAATTTTCTAGTGAAATGGAAAAACAGAAGAGTACTTTAGTAGATGCACTTTGTCGAAAAGGAAGTGCGCTGGCTGACCAGCTGCTTCATCTGCAGGCCCAAGAAGGGGCTGCTTCCAGTGATACAGAAGGCAAAGATGAGGATCATGAGAGCTGCTCAGAAGCTTTGACAGAGACATTCTGGGAAACAACAAAATGGACTGATCTTTTTGACAGCAAGGTAAGAGACTAGAACAGAGTTTTTTTCATTTGCATGTTGGGTTTTCTGATAGTTTCTCCTGGTAATTACGCACTGCCTTTGTGTGCACAGCCTTGTACATTCCTCCCTTCTACTTTATTGTGCTGGCCCCATATGTTGTGCTTCCTAAATGACCTTTTTCCACAGAGATTCTGCCAAACCTGTCAAATCCATGGTAAGCCCATCTCTGTGCATGTGAATGTAGAGGTTAAGGGAAGGGTTTAGGACAGTACCAGTTTTACATGAAAAACTACTTGCTTTATTGAATTCCTTCTTTCTGTACTTTCCAGGGAATATTTTTGATTTTAATTAACCTCTGCACTGTTGTAGCTGTGCATACAGAAGTGCGCAACATCCCTCTTCTGTTCAGTCCTGCATGCTGTAGCCTCTTCCACACTATGGACAAGAGAAGTTTTGTGTTTTGCTGTCAGTAGTATCTGTAGAGATAGAGGTAGAATCCTGTTTTATTAGCACAGAATTCCTTGACATTTCAAGGTTCCTGATCCTGAGACTTGAATTTTTGTCTGCTTCATTCAAGACAGTTATTCCAGAAGGAAAAAAAAATCATTGTAGGTGGTTAGTTATGTAGCTTTTAATTTATAGAGGTTATGACTTTATATTTTTAGCTGTTGAGCTATTGATATTAATTAGTTGCTGTACTTAAATGTCAAGTGTGACTGTTTTAGTGGAAGATGAAGTGACCAGTATTTGTTTATAATTGAGTAAAATTACAAAAGCACTTTGAGTAGTTTTTCTTTTTAAACTTTGAAAGTGGAAAAAAAAAACCAACAAAACATTTAACTTCCTTGGCAGTAAATAAACTTTACGTAAGAACTTGTGCTTTAGGTGGAGGCCTGAACAAGGAGTTTGATGGTGCTTACTCTTGCTTTAGTGTATTTGTCCTTGTGCCCATACATCTTTTCAGCATACCTCTTCTACTCATTAACTGATTTTAATATCCTGTGGTAGCAGATTTTGTGCTTTAATCATATTCCTTTGTACATGATTTTCTTTCTGTCTGTTTGTAAATGCAGTACTTTGTTCCAGTGTAGTAACTCCTGGCTTACTTCTGTCTTTTGATTTTTATTTTTTAAAGCTGATGGGAATTTCAGGGGCAAAATGCCAGTATAGACATTTTGTTGGGAGTTTATCACTCTTTGTTAATGGCTCTTTTTTTCAAGACATGTAGTGATTCCTGTTATTGTTAGTACTCAGGGTGGCACAAGCTGCCTTTCACAAGAGGCCAGTGTTTATTGGTCCTCTGGAATCCATCACGGGGAGCTCTTTGGTTAGCATAAAGCACAGGCAAAATCTGGTGGTCTAGTGGTTAAGGATGTGGCGCTGTCACTGCCAAGGCCCGGGGTTCGAATCCTGGTCAGGGCCCCTCCCCGGGCAGATGGAGCTCGTTAGCCCTGTAAGGCAATCCATCTACATCCTGAGGACCTCGCTGCCACCGTCCAAGCTCGCTTGGCCCCGGCAGATGAACCTCAGGATTAAAGGGTGGGCTCAGTTCCGCGCACACTGTGTCTCACCTAAAAAATCCAATGCGCAGGCTGGAAGGT
>NW_020955362.1:256390-257512 GCF_003031625.1 Empidonax traillii | reverse complement strand
AGCTCGTTAGCCCTGTAAGGCAATCCATCTACATCCTGAGGACCTCGCTGCCACCGTCCAAGCTCGCTTGGCCCCGGCAGATGAACCTCAGGATTAAAGGGTGGGCTCAGTTCCGCGCACACTGTGTCTCACCTAAAAAATCCAATGCGCAGGCTGGAAGGTGGAAAGACCTTCCCTGGTTCTTCGTTCACGAAGACTGGCCATTACTTACTTACTTATTGTTGAGCTGAATGCTTTGGGTCTGGAATAAGTAACTGATTTCAGTTCTACAGATTAGGAACTTGAACCTTTCTCTTTGGCTGGCTTAGCCATGGATTTGTCTAAGTGCACATTCAGGTTTTTCTCTGAAAATTTATGCTTCAGTATTGTTAAATTGGTACTGAAAAGTGCACTTCATATGGAAATTACTTCCATCCTGTTTATGTAGTATGTTTGTCTTCTTTTTCCTCTTGGTTTTACTACTCCAGTTGAAATCTAAACTGATTGACAGTCATGAGACCTACAGAGCTACTTGCTCATTTCCCTGGGGTGGAATGAGGGAGAGAACTGGAAGAGTAAAAGTGAGAACTTTCAGGGTGAGATAATGACAGTTCCAACAGGTAAAGGAAAAGCCATGCACACAGGCAAAACAAAACAAGGAATTCGTTTGCCACTACCCATGGGCAGGCAGGTGCTCAGACATCTCCAGGAAAGCCAGGCTCCCTCGTATGTAACTGTAACTTGGGAAATCAAATGCCATCACTCCAAATCTCCCCCATTCCTCCTTCTTCTCCCAGCTTTATATGGTGAGCCTGGCACCATACAGTATGGAATATCCCTGTGATCAGTTGGGGTCAGCTGTCCTGGTTGTGTTCCCTCCCAGCTCTTTGTGCATCCCCAACCTGCTCACTGGTGAGGTGGGGTGAGAGGCCTTGACTCTGTGCAAGTGCTACGCAGCAATGAGTAAAACATCCCTGTGTTTTCAGCCCTGTTTCCAGCACAAATCCCAAACCAGCTACTATGAAGAAAATTAGCTCTAGCTCAGCCAAAACCAGCACAGAAATAAAAGAGGAGGAAGGGTAGAGTGGAGTAGTCAAGTCAGAGAAGGGACATACTTTGTGTGAATGTCCTTCAAATGAGAGT